>NC_135971.1:18740181-18869285 GCF_053455715.1 Rhinoraja longicauda | reverse complement strand
TACACCCCCAAAAGACCCCCAAAAACACAGTCCAACAATAAAAGCACTAAACAGGCACCCAAATTACCCAACCCCAAAACCCCCAAAACACAGTCCAACAATAAAAGCATTAAATAGGCATTCAAATCACACAACCCCAAAACCCCCCAAAACACAGTACAACAATAAAAGCGCTAAACAGGCATTCAAAATTACACAACCCCAAAACCCCAAAAACACAGTCCAACAATAAAAGCATCAAACAGGCACTCAAACCACCCAACCCCAAAAACACACAAAAAAAGAAACATCCATCACAGTGAGTCTCCTCCAGTCCTCTCCTCACTGTGATGGAAGGCCACAATGTCCTTTCCCTTCTCCCGCTGTCCTCGCCCGCGGTCAGGTTGTTGTGGTTGCAGGCCGCACCGGACGGTCCACAGCGGGCCAAGCCCAAGGCGCGTCGCGTCGCAGCCGCTCCCGCAGCCTGCGAAGACGGCCGGCTCCGCGATGATAAGTCCGATCCGGGGCGGGCGAACACGCTGCTGCCGCTGTTGCTGCACGTCGGGGCGGTCATGGCTCCCGACATTGAAGCCCCCGCCCAGCAGAGAAATATCCGCGGCATATCTTAGGCCGCGCCGGACGGTGAAATGTCCGCGACCCAAGCCCCGCGATCCGGGGCGGGCGAACACGCTGCCGCTGCCGGAGCTCCCGATGTCGGCATCCACGCGGCCCGAGCCGAAGGCGAGTCGCAGCCGCTCCCGCAGCCTCCGAGGACGGCCGGCTCCGCTGATGGTAAGTCCGATCCGCGGGCTCTGCGAACCAGAGCCCTGGAGGCCGCCAGCTCCAGGAGTTGGGCCGATGGTAAGCCGCAGCAGGAACGGAGACACCACCCAGAAAACAAAGGTCGGGGTCTCCGTTCGGAAGGGACACATATTTACAATGTTACAGTTTCCCCCTCCCCCCCACATACACACATAGTACACAAACACAAAAACACCACATCACAACTACAATTAAGACCAAAAAAACCCAACAAAAACACAAAGACAATGGACCGCAGGTGAGCCGCAGCTGCTAGGGCAGTGCAGAGGAGAGAGAGAGGGGGAGAGAGGGGAGAGAGGGAGAGAGAGGGAGGGGAGAGAGAGAGAGAGAGAGGGGGAGGGAGAGAGAAAGAGAGAGGGAGGGGGAGAGAGAGCGAGATAGACAGATAGAGAGAGAGACATAGATAGAGGAGGGAAGAGAGGGAAGAGAGAGAGAGAGAGAGAGAGAGAGAGAGAGAGAGAGAGAGAGAGAGAGAAGAGAGGAGGAGAGAGAGAGGGGGGAGGAGAGAGAGAGAGAGGGGGAGGAGAGAGAGAGAGGGGGAGGAGCGAGAGAGAGAGCAGAGAGAAAGAGAGAGCCCCCCCCCCTCCCGTCGCCATGGCGGCCACTTACTGGCAATCGGACTACAACTCCCAGCAGCCCCCGCGGCGCGGCCTAGCCTTGGACCCGCAGCCTGGGCCTGGAGTTGTGCTCCTTGTGGTGGGGCAGCGGCCTAGCCTTGGACCCACAGTCTGGGCCTTGAGTTGCACAGCCGGCCTTTCCCTTCTGCCTTTAGTCTCGCAGCCTTGCCCCCCCAGTCTAGCCCAGGCCAACAGGCCCACAGACAGCAGCCTCCCCCTCCCCTCCCCTCACCACATCACACCTTGTTGCTGTGGGTCAACGATCGGCCTTTGCTGCTTCACACCGAAGACAGTCACCAAAACCCTGCGGTAACTCAGCGGGCCGAGCAGCATCTGTGGGGAGAAAAGATCTGAAGAGGCGACATTTCGGGCCGAGACCCTTCTCCGGACGACCAGAGGCCGAAGGGATCTCCAGCGGGTGGACAATATCTCTCAGGATTGAAGTCCAAGCCACTGACGACTGGCAGAGAGGCCGCAGCGGACACGAGGGAT
Source organism: Rhinoraja longicauda (assembly GCF_053455715.1). Taxonomy (NCBI): domain Eukaryota; kingdom Metazoa; phylum Chordata; class Chondrichthyes; order Rajiformes; family Arhynchobatidae; genus Rhinoraja; species Rhinoraja longicauda. The sequence goes on along the minus strand of NC_135971.1, from coordinate 18,867,375 downwards.
TATTACGTGTGGGGACGAAAGGCCGAGAACGTCGATGCTTGTTTTATTTTCCGCTGTGGCACCATCGAGAGAGGCCGCTCGGTGGGGTATTGTTCGACGTATCGCCACGTGTACCGAGCGAGGTACAGCGAAAAGCTTCTGCTTGCGATGAGCCGCCACCGGCAGCTGGTCACCTTCACCCGGGCGGTGGGGGACGGAGACGCGTGGAGGGACGGCAGGCGGCAGGTGCCCTGCTCTCCTCTCCCCGGGGCGGGAGGGTTGGACGGGGAACAGGCCAGGAGCTTCTATGAGGGCGTCCTTGCTTCCAGCAGCCAGGCCAGCACCAGCACCAGCGCGGCCCGTAAACACAAGGCCGAGCCGAGGAGAGAGCGGGCATGTGGCCCCGGCGGGCGTCAGGCCGAAGGAGGGCAGAGGAACGGGCATCTGCTGCTGAAATCCGCCCAGGACGGCGACCTGAAAATGCTCCGGGGTTTGCTGGAGACGGGAGCAAGTGACATAAACTTCCGGGACAGTTATTACTGGACTGCCACCATGTGCGCAGCGTACAGCGGGCAGCTGGAAGCGGTCAGGCACTTGCTGAGTCTCGGAGCGGCGTGGGTCGGGGTGTGTGATTGCACTGGGCGCGATGCTCTGGATTTGGCCCGGGCTGGCCGGGCACGCAGGGATCGTGACTGCTCTGGAGGAATATCACTCTCGTCCAGAGGAACAGGAAGACCACGGGTACGGGGAGGGTCTTGGTAGTCTGGGCTCTGCGGAAACACGTTCCCATCTTCCCCTTCCAGCCTCTCACTTGCACATTCCCAAATCGGGAGGTTAAAATAAAAAATAGACACATAATGCTGGAGTGACTCAGGTGAGATGCTTCATGACCCACTGAGTTACTCCCAGCATTTTGTATTTATCAAGGGAGGTTATATTTCAGTTATGTTGGGCATTGGTAGGAATACATTGGAGGTGTATTCAGAATTCAACTGTGCATTTAAGGATAATAATAATGATAACAATAATAAACATTTATTTTTTATACGCTTTTCCAAATGCTCAAAGACGCTTTACAAAAACAGTCAAGACATAAAAACAAACAACGAACTGTCCTGACGGAGAAGCGGCGAACAAATAGCGCCAGCGTCCTCTCATGTCAGGGTCCGGCAGTAGACAATAAAAAAACACAAGACACACAAATTACAATTTTTAACACAAACAGCCATCACAGTGATTGCTCCAGGCACACCCTCACTGTGATGGAAGGCAAAGAATAGTCTTATCTCCTCCTCAGTCTTCTCCCGTGGTGCCACGAGGCGATCGAGGCTCCCAACTTTTGAAGCCCCCACCGGGTGATGGAAAGTCCCAGGGCCGAGCCGAGCAGGCCGATGAAGGTCCTGTGCCGCCACCAGGCGATGGAAAGTGCCGCGGCCAGGCCACGCAGGGCGATGAAGGGCCTGCGAGCGGGTCGATCAAACCTCGCGCTCCGGGCAGTCGAAGCTGCTACGGCTGGACCTCCCGAAAGCCGGTCGCCATCCAGGGACCTGCGAACTCCCAATGTTGCGGTCTGCAGGGCCCACAGCCGAAGCCTCCGAGATGGTAATTCCAGGCCTGCGACCTGGAGTCTTCAAGGTCGATCCAGCTGGAGGCCGCCGACTCCACGGTGTTAGGCCGTAGCGCGAACGGGAGATACGACACGGTAAAGGTCGCATCTCCGTTGAGGAGATTGGAAAAAAAGGTTTCCCCACCCCCCACATATACAGAGCAAAAAATAAATCAAAACATACATTTAAACGATAACAATAGACAAAAAACAAAAAAGACAGAGAGACTGCCGGAGAGCCGCAGCTGCAGAAAACAGCCACTCCCCTATGGATATTAATGTGTTGCAAGGAGTCAGGGGAGGTTTGTTAAGAGAGTCAAGAGTGCTTATGTGAAACAAAAGGATACAGAGTGCTGGAGTAACTCAGCGGGTCAGGCAGCATCTGTGGAGAACATGGATAGGTGACGTTTTTGGGTCGAGACCCTTCTTCAGACCTGAACTGAAACTGAACGAAACTAAACTGAAACTGAAAAAATCTAAATCTGAACTAAATTGAACTGAACTAAACTGAACTAAAGAAGAAGAGTCTCGACCCGAAATGTCACCCATTCCTTCTCTCCAGAGATTCTGCCTGACCCGCTGAGTTACTCCAGCACTCTGTGAAACGTCACCTATCCATGTTCCCCACAGATGCTGCCTGACCCGCTGAGTTACTCCAGCATTTTGTGATACCTTCTCTCCACAGATGCTGCCCGACCCGCTGAGTTACTCCAGCACTCTGTGAAACGTCACCTATCCATGTTCTCCACAGATGCTGCCTGACCCGCTGAGTTCTCCAGCGTTTTGTGCCATCGTAGTCTAGTTGTGTGTCCATCTTTGAACTGGACTGGCCAAACGTGCACTAAGGATGGTTTCCCGTTTGCTCTGCAGGGAGTTGCGGGAGGAGAGGGGGAGGAAGCTGTGCCGGGTGTGTGGGCTGGAGTACACAGAGGACAGCGTGCAACAACACGAGAGGTCTACGCTGCATCTTGTGAGCAAGGCCAGGGCCCGTGCACCCACGCACTACAGCATCCCCGATACCAACCTGGGCTTCCGCATGATGGTGCGGGGCGGTTGGGACCGCGAGGAAGGCCTGGGCCCCTGTGTGGAAGGGCCGCAAGTTCCCCATCAGCACCGCGCTGAAGAGAGACCAGCGGGGGCTGGGCTTCCACAGGGGCCCGCGGCCCAGGGTCACGCACTTCCAGGCCGGGGACCCCCAGGCCGTCCAGCGGCCGGGCCGCGATCCCCGCCGCGACCACCGGGAGGCGACGGTGAACCGCAGCGAGGGAGCGGCACAGGGAGGCCAGGGGCAGGCGGTGGGAGAGGGAACTCAGGGTCTACATGGACCTGTAGGTGAAGGAGACACCTCTCTACCTGCCCGGCCTACACGGCTCACTGATCCATCCTCCAGCACAGAGCCCCTGCTCCCAGACCCCCACACCCCTCCTCTCCCCACTCCTCACCTCCACAACTATCCCACCCTCACACCCACCCCCTCCTCTCCACCCCTCCTCTACCACCCCACCCCCACCCCTCCTCTACCACCCCCCACACCCCTCCTCCACCCCTCCCTCTCCCACCCCTCCTCTACCACCCCCATGCCCCACCCCCTCACCTACTCTCCACAATCACTCCCCACCCCTCCGCAGCACCCCTACTTTCCCACCCCCGCCAACGCCTCTACCACCCCTCAACCCCACCGCCCACCCCTCCTCTCCCATCCCTAACTCTCCCACCCCTCACCCCTACTCCCCACTTCCTCACACCTCTCCACCACACCCTACTCCTCCCACCCTTACTCCTCCCACACCCCCACCCTCCTCTCCCCACCACTCACCCCCACACTTACCCCCCACACTACCCCTCCCCCACACCCCCACTCCACCTCCACCCCTCAACAACCCCCACCTCACCCCCATCCCCACCCCCCTCTCACTCCACCCCCTTAGCTACTCCCCCATACCCCCACCCCTCCTCTCCCATCCCACCCCCTCCCACTCCCCATCCCCACCCCACCTATCCCACCCCCACCCTCACCCCCTCGCCTCCACCCCTACTCTCCCACCCCTATCCCTCCACCTCTCACCTACTCTCGCACCCCCTCATCTACACTCCCACCCTCACCTACTCTCCCACACACCCCCCCCACTTTTCTCCACCCCTATCCCTCCCACAACCTCACCTACTCTCCCACCCATCCTTCCCGCAACCACTCCCCTCCCCCTCTACCCCCCTTCTCCTCCGCACGCCTCTTCCCCCACACCCCACCCCTGCCACCCTCCCATCGCCCCCATCCCCTTCCCCCCACCAGACTTCTTCCCCGTAGAGAGAGAGAGAGAGAGAAGAGAGAGAGAGAGAGAGAGAGAGATGAGAGAGAGAGAGAGAGAGAGAGAGAGAGAGAGAGAGAGAGAGAGAGGGGGGAGGGGGGAGGGAGGGGGAGGGAGAGAGGGGGAGAGAGAGAGAGAGAGAGAGAGAGAGAGAGAGAGAGAGAGAGAGACCCGCGCGTTGCTGCTTGCCTCATACAGCGCCTGGGACCCGGGTTTACATGGTGAATCCGCTCGCTGTCTGTGCGGCGTTTGCATGGTCTCCCCGTTCTGCTTTATCCCCATGTTCCTGGATTTCGTTAGCCCTGACAGCTAAATTGAACTCTCTCTTGAAAACATCGAGTGAATTGGCCTCCACTGCCCTCTGTGTCAGAGAATTCCACAGATTCACAACTGTCTGACTAAAGAGGATTCCTATCTGAGGTGAATTTTTTTCCCTCATCTCAGTACTAAATGGTCTACCCCTTATTCTTAAACTGGGACCCCTGGTTCTGGACACCCCCAGCATGGGGAACATGGGGATAATTTTTCCCTGTGGGCCAGATGCAGGCAGATGGGATGAGTTTGTGTGGACACCTTGGTTAGTATCGGTAAGATGGGCCGAATGGCCTGTTTCTGTGCTGTATCCGTCCCATACAATGTGGGGGGTGAACCTCCGTTGCATCTTCCTACAGCACGGTGGCCGGTGGTCCACACTGGTGGGAGAACTACAGGGGTCAATCTTGTTGCACCGAGCCTTGTCTGCTCTAGTGCAACGTGTCCAGTCAGCCCCCATTACCGCTGGATTGTGTTCCATCGCAGCTGGATTGCGATCCATTACGGCTGGATTGCATTCCATCACGGCTGGATTGCGTTCCATCGCGGCTGGATTGCGTTCCATCACGGCTGGATTGCGTTCCAGTACGGCTGGATTGCGTTCCATCACGGCTGGTTTGCGTTCCATCACGGCTGGGTTGCGTTCAATCACGGCTGGATTGCGTTCCATCACGGCTGGATTGCGTTCCATCACGGGTGGATTGCGTTCCATCACGGGTCTATGTTGTGTTGCAGGTCTCCACACTGCGGCTCTGTGCAGAACAGGGACAGTAGCCACCGTGGGCTCGGTCACCACTGTCCCCGTGGGTGGACGGTGAGTTTCCCCGTCCTACACGGCAGCGAGGAGAAGTTTGAGGTGGTGATGGGGCGGGTCGATCCCGATCTGGCAATCCTGGCCTGGAGGTCCGACAGCCCGGAGGATCCGTACCTGGTCCGCCCGTCCTACAGGGCCAGGGTCCCGCTTCCGAACGCACGCCTTCATCGAGCTGCGGGCCGTGGGGCCCGGTGACCAGGGGACCTACGAGGTGCAGACAAACTACTTTGGCAGGGAGCTGAGGAACCGTGACCGGGAGCGCTTTGAGCTGCGCGTGGTCGGTGAGTAGTGGCGTGCAGAGTTGCACAGCACCCAGACTGACCCTTCGGCCCACACGGTCCATGCTGACCCAGTGGGGCATTCTGGCCTAGTCCCACCCGTCTGCACACAGCACTCTAAACCCTTCCTCTCCGTGAATGAATTATACTTTATTGTCACATCCATCCATCCATATATATCCATCCACACATATATGTATAATATCCATCCACACATATATATATATATGCATCCACATATATATATATATCCATCCACACACACACACACACACACACATATATATATCCATATATATATATATATATATATATATATATCCATCCACACACACACCACATATATATATATATACATCCATCCCAACAAACACACACATATATGCATATATATCCATCCACACACACATATATATATATACATATCCACCCGTCCATATATCGTGGCTTCCTGCATCTTGTGTCCACTGCCCTGTCCAATGAAGGCAAGGCTTCTTGCCCAGCCCACCTGCCTGTGCTGCCACCGTTAGTGAGCTGGGGACTTGACTCTCTGCGGTTGAGCTGGACTTTGCAATGTGCTGCCTTGCAGAGCCGATGTCCACGCCGACGGTGGAGGTCAGCCGCAACTCATCGCATGTCACGCTGCACTGCTCCACCGCCAGCGGCTGCCCCGTCACCTACCGCTGGGAGCGCGGTCGCAGGATCCCGGCGTGGGGAACGCCACCTTCCCCGGAGCTGTGCTGCACCTGCCGGACCCGGACCCGGGGCAGCGCACCTGCACTTACACCTGCGTCGCTGAAGATTGCTGCAGCAGCCGTGCAGTCCCTGCAGCGCTGCACTACAGCCCCCGACCGGAGGTGAGTGGGTCTCTGTCCGATGGGGAGAGTCATGCAGCACGGGAACAGGCACTCGGCCCCACTCCTCCCTGCCCACCAACATGCCCCGTCTACACGAGTCCCACCTGCCCGCGTTTGGCCCATATCCCTGTAAACGTTTCCAGAGGGCGGCGCGGTGGCACAGTGGGTAGAGTTGCTGCCACACAGTGCCGGAGACCCGGGTTCAATCCTGACTCCATCCTGCCCACCAACATACCCCGTCTACACTAGTCCCACCCCTGCCCGCGTCTGGACCATATCCCTGTAAAAGGTGGCATGGTGGCACAGTGGGTAGAGTTGCTGCCACACAGTGCCGGAGACCCGGGTTCAATCCTGACTCCTTCCTGCCCACCAGGCTCTTTTAAAGATCAACAGAAGATAACTAAAAAGGCAATACGGGGAGAAAAGATGAGGTACGAGGGTGAGCTAGCCAATAATATAAAGGAGGATAGTAAAAGCTTTTTTAGCTATGTGAAGAGGAAAAAAATAGTCAAGGCAAATGTGAGTCCCTTGAAGTCAGAAGCAGGGGAATTTATTATGGGGAACAAGGAAATAGCAGACGAGTTGAACCGGTACTTTGGATCTGTCTTCACTAAGGAAGATACAAACAATCTCCCAGATGTTCTAGTGGCCAGAGATCCTAGGGTGATGGAGGAACTGAAGGAGATTCACATTAGGCAGGAAATGGTGTTGAGTAGACTGATGGGACTGAAGGCTGATAAATCCCCAGGGCCTGATGGTCTGCTACCCAGGGTACTTAAGGAGGTGGCTCTAGAAATTGTGGACGTATCGGTGGTCATTTTCCAATGTTCTATAGATTCAGGATCAGTTCCTGTGGATTGGAGGGCAGCTAATGTTATCCACTTTTTAAGAAAGGAGGGAGAGAGAAAACGGGAAATTATAGACCAGTTACTCTGACATCAGTGGTGGGGAGATGCTGGAGTCAATTATAAAAGACGAAATTGCGGAGCATTTGGATAGCAGTAACAGGATCGTTCCGAGTCAGCATGGATTTACGAAGGGGTAATCATGCTTGACTAATCTTCTGGAATTTTTTGAGGATGTAACTAGGAAAATTACCTTGGATGTGGTGCACCTCAACTTTCAGAAAGCCTTCGACAAGGTCCCACATAGGAGATTAGTGTGCAAAATTAGAGCACATGGTATTGGGGGTAGGGTACTGACATGGATAGAAAATTGGTTGACAGACAGAAAGCAAAGAGTGGGGATAAATGGGTCCCTTTCAGAATGGCAGGCAGTGGACTAGTGGGGTACCGCAAGGCTCGGTGCTGGGACCGCAGCTATTTACAACATACATTAATGACTTGGATGAAGGGATTAAAAGTACCATTAGCAAATTTGCAGATGATACAAAGCTGGGTGGTAGTGTGAGCTGTGAGGAGGATGCTGTGAGGTTGCAGGGTGACTTGGACAGGTTGTGTGAGTGGGCGGATGCATGGCAGATGCAGTTTAATGTGGATAAGTGTGAGGTTATCCACTTTGGAGGCAGATTATTATCTAAATGGTGTAAAGTTATGAAAAGGGGAAGTACAACGAGTTCTGGGTGTCCTAGTGCATCAGTCACTGAAAGGAAGCATGCAGGTACAGCAGGCAGTGAAGAAAGCTAATGGAATGTTGGCCTTCATAACAAGAGTTGAGTATAGGAGCAAAGAGGTCCTTCTGCAGTTGTACACGGCCCTAGTGAGACCGCACCTGGAGTACTGTGTGCAGTTTTGGTCGCCAAATTTGAGGAAGGATATTCTTGCTATTGAGGGTGTGCAGCGTAGGTTTACTAGGTTAATACCAGGAATGGCGGGACTGTCATATGTTGAAAGACTGGAGCGGCTAGGCTTGTATACACTTGAATTTAGAAGGATGAGAGGGGATCTTATCGAAACATATAAGATTATTAAGGGGTTGGACACGTTAGAGGCAGGAAACATGTTCCCAATGTTGGGGGAGTCCAGAACCAGGGGCCACAGTTTAAGAATAAGGGGTCGGCCATTTAGAACGGAGAAGAGGAAAAACTTTTTCAGTCAGAGAGTTGTGAATCTGTGGAATTCTCTGCCTCAGAAGGCAGTGGGGGCCAATTCTCTGAATGCATTCAAGAGAGAGCTAGATAGAGCTCTTAAGGATAGCGGAGTCAGGGGGTATGGGGAGAAGGCAGGAACGGGGTACTGATTGAGAATGACCAGCCATGATCACATTGAATGGCGGTGCTGGCTCGAAGGGCCGAATGGCCTCCTCCTGCACCTATTGTTTATAAACGTAGCTCCAGGTTCACCACTGTGTGTCTCTGTCTCCTCCAGGGTCCAGGAGTCGTTGGGCGATCCTGTTCGCCGTGATCCTCCTCGCCGTGATCCTCCTCGCCGTAGCCGTACTGGGAGTCTGGGCATCGTATCTCTGCAGCAACCCCCACACCATGCCGTGAGTGTCCCCCTCACCCCCCTCTCCCCTCACTGTCTGCGACCCTCCCCCTCACCGCCCCTCCCCCCATATCCGACCCCCCTCTCCGTCTCCCTTCCCCCTCTCTCCGTCTCCTCCCCCCCTATCTGTCCCACCCTGCTCCCTCTCTGTCCCCCTTCCCCCCCCTCTCTGTCCCGTCCCCTCTCTCTGTCCCGTCCCGGTCCCCTCTCTCCGTCCCGTTCCCCCCTCTCCGTCTCTCTTCCCTCCCCCCCTCTCTGTCCCCCTTCCCCTCCCCTCCTCCCTCTCTGTCCCCCTTCTCGGTTCCCTCTCTCCATCCTGTCCCGTTCCCCCCCTCTCCGTCTCCCTTCCCTTCCCCCCTCTCTGTCCCCCCTTCCCGGTTCCCTCTCTCCATTCTGTCCTGTTCCCCCCCTCTCCGTCTCCCTTCCCTTCCCCCTCTCTGTCCCACTCCCCCCCCGTTCCCCCCTCCTCCCTCTCTGTCCCCCTTCCCCTCCTCCTCGTCCAGTCCCCTCCCTGTCCCCTCTCTCCCGTCTAACATTGTGGGGTGACTCTGCCCCGGCAGTGAACGAGATGGATGGGCCGCGATGCCCAGTCACTAACACAGGACTCATTCTCTCTCTCTCTCCCCTCCCTCCCTCCCTCTCCCTCTGCCCCCCCATCCCCCTCCCTCTCCCCCCCTCTCTCTCTCTCGCAGGGATGATGAGCGGGGCTGTGTGGGACCGGGAGAGTTGCAGAGTGTGGACCGCTGTACGTGGGAGGTGACAGAGCACCCCGCCTCTGGGTGACGGGGAACGGGTTTGCTGCTGTCCCGTCTCTGTGGCAGATGTGACCAGATGTGTCCATGGTCCCAGATCCCAAAGTTAACGACAAGATCCTTGTGGAACATGGAAAAGTTCACACTTTGTCCGTGCTGTCGGGGGGTCTGGGGAGAAGGCAGGAACGGGATACCGACTGTGGATGATCGGCCCTGATCACATTGAATGGCAGTGCTGGATCGAAAGGGCCGAATGGCCTCCTCCTGCCCCTATTGACTATTGTCTGTTGTTGCTCTTTGGGAACCTGTAATTTATACAAAGTCTGGTCACTGATCCAGTGGATGTTTGTTCTGCACGTTTTTGTGCAGCTTGTGATGATTTTGTAAAATGCATTTTGTACATAATAAAACAGATTTGTTTAACACTGCTGCCTGTCATGTAAGCCTGTGCCTGATGTAACCAAGGCCATTAGTGGTTCATTGTTGTGTGTAGATAGACATACATTGACAGGCTCCTGTCTCTGTGTTATCCAGTTAAGTTCAACAGGCAGGACTGACGTTTGATGAAGGAATGTATTTCACAAAATGCTGGAGTAACTCAGCAGGTCTGGCAGCATCAATTTGTAAACCCCAATGTATTTTGGGGTGATTCCATGTAGCATTTATTACATCCAACATTCCCCTCTTACCAGCATAGGTAGTAGATTTCGGACAAACAGGGCATTTTTAATAGGAGTGCCTGCTGCAGTCAAAAAGCCCCTGTGCTGCCACAGGTTACCAAAATCATGTGCAACCCCAAAGGCCTATCGTGAGTCGGTATAAATATTAGCACGTTGGTCAACGCAAAGGTGGCAGGCCTGCGTGAGGGCAAATAATTCAGCATGCTGGGCAGAATGAGGTGTACTGAAAAAGGCGAGGGTAGGCAGTATCCTCAATCTCTAGCGCCGATCGTGCGGATTTTATTTCGGAGTCACGTGAGTGACTACGTGAAGACCCCGTCCAGCACGCGTGCGCGACATTAGCGTTCATGCAGTGCACCCGCGACGAACGGGAGTTCAAGGTGCTCCCGCTACAAATTAAAAAGTCGGGCCGACAGGTAAGTTCTACCGTGCCGTGAGTATTTTCTCTGTGGTCTGCTTTAGGTCCCAAGATGAGCAAGACCAGAGGAAAGAAATTTGCAGCTCGCCCCCGTTCGTCTTCCGTTGAGGAACGTTCTTTGGAGGGGGGGCAAGAGGCGGCAGCAACTACCGAGCCGAGCCCAGCACCGCTAGTGCAGCCTGAGCAGCGAGCTGGAGGTACCTGCAGCCAGAACCGGGCGGTAGTATCCGACGATTCGGATGAAGATGCCACACCGCTCGAGAGCGGCACTGGCAGCCGCCTAAGCCGAATGGAACGGCTTATGGAGCAAATGCTGCAGCGAGATCTGCTGAGAGAGCAGCAGCAGACTCGCCAAGGGAGCCCAGGTACTCCCGCAGTGCCCTTTACGGCACTGGCCATTGCCTCACCTTCTTTTGAAGGCAGCATTGGCGACCAGGTCTGGGCTGGTCAAGAAGAGGGGTTGTTGGCTGAAGATGTCCGGAGTACGCAGAGTGTACAGGATCAGGAAGAGCTGCTGGGTGTGGTCAACCGCTACGTGGTCATTCCACGAGGGGGTCGGCCTTTAGAGCCGAAACTTGCAGCCAGCATTGACCACCTGTCCTCAAAACCCCTACAAGAACGGGTGGTCAATGAGGCTCTTGAGCTATATACAGCCCCAGAAAATTGTACATCATTGAATGTACCAGCTGTAAACAGCCAAATTTGGGGACATTTGGGGCAGAACATCAGGAACCTGGAGTTGAAGCTCCAGAAAATCCTTAAACTCCTGACTGCAGGGATGACATCATATGCTCGGTCCATTGATGGTGTGGACAGCTCCACAAATCAGCAAGATACATTAGCTCTGCTGTGCACCACTCAATACCAGATAAATATTTTACGGAAGGAAATCATCAAGCCTGCCCTCAACCCTAAGTTTGCGGGACTTTGCAAAACACCGGGTTCAGAACCTCCAATTCTGCTTTTTGGAAAGGATCTTCCAAAAAAGGTGAAAGACCTAGAGGAAGAATCCAAGACCTTTGGTCTTGTGAGGGCAGGTTTGGGACCGAGCAGACCTAACAAACCCAGGCGGCAGTACCTCACGGCGTCCACCAGTCATAGACCACCATATGGGACTGGTGAAAGCTCGGGGTCCGCAACCATTCCCCGTAAGCCTTTTTTAGGCCAGGGCCCAGAGCGGACCCCATGGAAAATGCGCCACCCCCAACAACATCAACGTCAACAGCAGCCCTCTACAGCCCAGCAGACACCTCATCGTCCAGCGAAGAGGCAGAAGAAAAATTAACACCAGTAACCATGGAGGTAGGTGGGTCTGGTACCTCTCGGCATATGACAGTAGGGACTCTATACTATCAGGGGGGAGATTGCACTTGTTTTTGGATGCATGGGAAACCATCACTAATGACAAGTACATACTAAGCTGCATTCATGGCTATAAAATTGACTTTGTTCATGAAAACATTCCGCCAGTTCAGCATATACCCCAAAGGGTATTCACCCTCTCAGTCAAAGAGAAACAAGAGGGTCAAGCTGAACTTGTGAGGCTACTAGCAAAAGGTGTCATTGAAAGAACAAAACATGAACCTTTGGAATTTGTGTCTAATATTTTCACTAAAACTAAAAAAGATGGTGGATGTCGCATCATCATTGACTTAACTACGTTAAACGAGTCAGTTAAGTATACACATTTTAAGATGGAAACTTTTGAAACCGCCAGACTTTTGATTTCTACAGGGTACTTTCTAGCAGGCATTGATTTAAAAGATGCCTACTACTCAGTACCCATACACAAGGAGCACCGTAAATACTTAAAATTTATCTGGATGAAACAGCTATGGCAATTTAAAGCCTTACCAAATGGACTAACCTCCGCTCCAAGGTTGTTCACTAAAATCTTAAAACCCGCCTTGGCATTATTGAGAAAACAAAAGCATATAGTCATGGCGTACTTAGAGAAAGCATCACAATTGGCACTATCATGCCACGAACTAATGCATAAACGTCAGCCAACCATACGGCAGGTAGCTAGAGTTATTGGTAAAATGGTAGCAGCTTTTCCAGCTGTACAATTTGGGCCTTTGCACTACCAAAATTTACAAAGAGCAAAAGTGCACGCACTAAAGCAAAACTCAGGTCACTTTGACCGAGCTATGTATTTAACTGCTGAATCCATTCCAGAGTTACAATGGTGGACAAGGAACATTAGGCTAATTTCCAGTCCCATAATAATCACCAACCCAGTATTAACCATTCAAACGGATGCCAGTGCTTTGGGCTGGGGAGCAACTAACATGCAATCCAGCACAGGGGGCAGATGGACTAATTCTGAATCATCTTGCCTACAGACACGGGGTATCAACTATTTAGAAATGTTGGGTGCGTTTTATGGTTTAAAAGCATATTCATCTAATACGCATCATGCACATGTCCGGTTGCAATTAGATAATACCACGGTGGTGGCTTATATCAACCACATGGGTGGTATAAAGTCGATATCGTGTGACAAATTGGTCAACCTAATCTGGCAATGGTGTGTCGACAGACATACTTGGTTATCAGCAACTTACCTACCAGGTAAGCAAAATACAGTGGCAGACACCAGGTCACGCAAATTTAACGATAACATCGAATGGATGTTAAATCCCAAAGTATTTGCCGAAATTACAAAGCAATATGGCACACCAGATATCGATCTATTTGCATCCAGGCTGAATCACCAGGTACCAACGTATGTCGCTTGGGAACCAGACCCTGAGGCAGCAGCAGTTGATGCATTCACGCTGTATTGGGGGAAAATGTTCTTTTATGCTTTTCCTCCCTTCTGCCTCATCAGTCGGGTATTACGCAAGATTCAATTGGATTCCGCTTCAGGAATCTTGATAACACCTGACTGGCCTACACAGCCATGGTTCCCAGTGGCCCTCGACATGGCTGTCGAAACACCGTTGGAATTCCCCAGCAGTCCGGAATTATTAATCCACCCAGTGTCAGGCATTAGTCACCCGTGCCATGACAGAGTCAATCTCCTGGCTTGCAGATTCTAAAAAGACCTCTACTGGGCCTGGGACTGTCTGAGGACGCCATCAACATGATGACCGCATCCCACCGGGAGTCCACCAGGAGACAATACCTGACCAACATAAGAAAATGGGAACGGTATTGCTCCAAAACAGGAACTACCTACACTACAGCAACACCCACCAGTGTTGAGGAGTTCCTGGTTGGATTACATCGGGAAGGACTCAGCTACAGCGCCATAAATACAGCCAGGAGTGCGTTGTCAGCTTATTTGGTTCCAGCAGCAGGACAACTGGCTTTGGGGTCCCATCCACTAGTAATCAAAATCATGAGGGGCATTTTTAACACTAACCCCCCCAGACCAAGGTACACTCAGATCTGGGATGTCAGCATTGTGCTGACGTACCTTAGGGGATGGCCACCGCCCAGGGCACTCACGCTGGAACAACTTACACTGAAATCAGTCATGCTCATGGCACTAGTGTCAGCTCAAAGGGTACAATCCCTCCACCTTCTGAGGCTGGACAGCATGACAGAGTCATTGGACTGTTTCACATTCCATATTCAGGGACTGGTCAAACAAACTAGACCAGGTACCACGCCTCCAGTCATGGAGTTCTGGGCATATTCATCTGACCCACGGCTGTGTGCCAAGACCCATCTCGCCAATTACATAGACACAACACACAACTTAAGAGGGAGAGAAAAAGCCTTATGGATAAGCCACAAGAAGCCTCATGGTCAGGTGACGAGCCAAACCATTTCAAGGTGGCTCAAGCAGGTGCTTAAGTCCGCGGGAGTCAATACCAATGTTTACAAATCTCACTCCACCAGGGCTGCATCTACGTCGGCGGCTAGTCGAATGGACGTGCCTATGGACCATATTCTGGCCAGAGCAGGATGGTCCTCGGAAAGAACTTTCCAAAGGTTTTATAATAAACCGCTGGCGCAACCTGCTACATTTGCAGACAGAATTTTAGAGTCTGCAGATAATATTTAATTTGAGCCCTGGGGAGCTCTCTGTTTTTTGTTGTCATTAATAAACCTTTTTTGTTCACAAACAGGCTCTTTATTGCGATAACATACTTCCTCCCTCTAAGGTCTTCAGACAGTGAGTGAAGCATGAGCTGGTACACGGTTCGGAATCACAGAGCTTTGAAGTCTTCACGTAGTCACTCACGTGACTCCGAAATAAAATAGTAAGATTAAATGAGAACTTACCAGTTCGAAGTTTGATCTGTATTTTATGAGGAGTTACGATGAGGGACTACGTGCCCTCCGCTCCCACCCTCTTTTATACAGATCAACTGGTAATTAAGTTCTTATTTTTTCTTTACTATATTTATTTCAATCGTTGTGTTTTTTCTGTGAATCCACACCGCTGCTTTGAAGAATGTCGCGCACGCGTGCTGGACGGGGTCTTCACGTAGTCCCTCATCGTAACTCCTCATAAAATACAGATCAAACTTCGAACTGGTAAGTTCTCATTTAATCTTACTATTCTTGTTCATGGCGCAACTTAACCCTTTGTCTGGGACCTATCCATATTCCCTGATGCTGTCTCATAATCGGGGGGGGATAGTTCCCAATATTCTGGCGGGGAGGGTAGAACCGGGACTGGCACCACCGCAGCCGGTGGCTCTGCCTGTGGGGCTGTGGGGATCGGACACGTCCAGGGTTCCTCGTCACCCTCGGACACCTGATTAGCTAGTAAAGCCGCTATATACTCCAGTGGTTCGGATTCTGACTTTTGTTGTTGTTGGGCAGGATATATCCCTTTGGTACCGGTTTTTAATTCATCTTGAGCTCGGGTATCATGGTCAAGTCTTAGGTCTTAAATCATACACCTTACATTCCGCTTGCAAAATATCGCATGTTTTCGGTATTCCCAACCTATCACACACTGATATCCCTCTATTACTTGCATTTTCCCTCTACTACTTGCATTTTCCCTCCAACTTCGCTCCCTCGACTCCTGATGGCGCTTCTGCACCCCCTCTCTCCATTCTTTAATCCTCTCTACATAGTCTCTACATTCCATTTACCTCCCACTGGCCAGGCCTCGTTTCCCAATCTTTTCATTAACGAAGCAAACAGATAGATAGACAGATAGATAGATAGATAGATAGATAGATAGATAGATAGATAGATAGATAGATAGATAGATAGATAGATAGACAGACAGACAGACAGACAGACAGACAGACAGACAGACAGACAGACAGACAGACAGACAGACAGACAGACAGACAGACAGACAGACAGACAGACAGACAGACAGACAGACAGACAGACAGACAGACAGACAGACAGACAGACAGACAGACAGATAGATAGATAGATAGATAGATAGATAGATAGATAGATAGATAGATAGATAGATAGATAGATAGATAGATAGATAGATAGATAGATAGATAGATAGATAGATAGATAGATAGATAGATAGATAGATAGATAGATAGATAGATAGATAGATAGATAGATAGATAGATAGATAGATAGATAGATAGATAGATAGATAGATAGATAGATAGATAGATAGATAGATAGATAGATAGATAGATAGATAGATAGATAGATAGATAGATAGATAGATAGATAGATAGATAGATAGATAGATAGATAGATAGATAGATAGATAGATAGATAGATAGATAGATAGATAGATAGATAGATAGATAGATAGATAGATAGATAGATAGATAGATAGATAGATAGATAGATAGATAGATAGATAGATAGATAGATAGATAGATAGATAGATAGATAGATAGATAGATAGATAGATAGATAGATAGATAGATAGATAGATAGATAGATAGATAGATAGATAGATAGATAGATAGATAGATAGATAGATAGATAGATAGATAGATAGATAGATAGATAGATAGATAGATAGATAGATAGATAGATAGATAGATAGATAGATAGATAGATAGATAGATAGATAGATAGATAGATAGATAGATAGATAGATAGATAGATAGATAGATAGATAGATAGATAGATAGATAGATAGCTAACTAACACATGTGTTGTACCGGGGCACCGCCATCACTCTTATCCAAAGACTGTCCCATATGTCTGATTGCCAAATATCTGAAATTATGTTACCAATAAATACTACCAATAAATATTACCAAACGATCAATTTCATCCAGACCAAGACAATGACAACAAGAGTGACCGCCCCTTACCTTCCAAATCCGGAACCTTATCCTTATCCTTGTCCTTGTCCTGATCCTTGTCCTTTTCGTTATCGGTTCGTCTGTGAATCTCAGTTGAACACGAAATCAACCCCAAACGAGGGACTTCAGTGTCTGAAAGACGTCAACGTCCGGGGTCTCGAACAACGGTCGAGAAGTGCACTCTGTCCCCTTCGGACATGTTTCAGTCACCGCTGCCTCTTAATCGTTCGTGGTTGACGGTGCCAAAGAGATCCTGCCGACTACGCCAAATGTTGTAGTCCGTGGCCTATTAGAAAAAACAGGCAGACAACCGAATTCGTTTAACCTCTTTATTCTACTCACCCAGGTGGGAGAGAGTCTAGAAACCGAAGCGTTTAGAAACGCTCAGGAAGCCAGTGTAGTCTCTCTCCCCGAATGCTAACAATTACACACATTTTGTACCCTTAATACATGTGCCAGTACATTTCCGTTGCTACCTTATATGGCAAGTTTTACAATGTCCTATAAATCTTTGTGTCTTTCGGGACCTCCGTGTCCGTTGTGTCCATCGTGACCTCTTCTTTCTTGGGAACAAAGGGCAGTCCATATGGCAAGATGTTCTTCTTAACACTTCAAAGCTTTGAGGCCAGTTGCTGATATCAGAGGATACGATCAGCCATAAACCGCGCTTCCATGCTGACAACAGGATGCCCCAAGAATAATCCGAGCTGGAGCTTTTACACCCTTTTTACACCCCTGCAATAAAACCCACATGGCTACATGCCGAATGTTCGCCCTTACAGCATCTCCCCTTCTCCTAATCGGCCACCATTCAGATAATTGTCTGCTTTCCTGTTCTTACCACCAAAGTGGATAACCTCACATTTATCCACATTATACTGCATCTGCCATGCATTTGCCCACTCACCTAACCAAGTCACGTTGCAGCCTCCTAGCATCCTCCTCACAGCTAACACTGCCCCCCAGCTTCGTGTCATCCGCAAACTTGGACATGTTCAACAGCTGAGGTGTAGCAGAGTCCCCATCAGATTACGCTACAAAACCGATGCAATAGGCGTGGCCAGGAGTTTACGTAAGAATCAAACATGATGCTTAAATTAAGAATAATGTTATTGAGCTTCAAATATTCCCCAGATAGAGGAAAAACATAGACATGTAACACAGTGTGTGGCTGCAAACAAAGACAATTGTGTCAATGTCCCTGCGCTTAACCTGCAAGATTTCAGTTTTATTTACTATCAAAGGGTGCAAATAGTGAACTCCTCAAACACAAAGTGCACCCCATGTTACAGAGAATGATTGCAAGTCGATACTTCTTTGTGCGTGCGCTTTCTCCGTCGATGTGCCGGACAATAAGCTCTTTATCCAACTTTGTGGGGAATCTCGACCCGAAACGTCACCCATTCCCTCTCTCCTAGATGCTGCCTGACCTGCTGAGTTACTCCAGCATTTTGTGATACCTTCGAATTGTACCAGCATCTGCAGTTATTTTCCTACGCCACTGTGACTTGGTATTTGCTGTCTTTTTAAGCGATAGTGGGAGAAAGTAATAGACAATAGATAATAGGTGCAGGAGGAGGCCATTCGGCCCTTCGAGCACGCACCGCCATTCAATATGATCATGGCTGATCATTCTCAATCAGTACCCCATTCCTGCCTTCTCCGCATACCCCCTGACTCCGCTATCCTTAAGAGCTCTATCCAGCTCTCTCTTGAATGCATTCAGAGAATTGGCCTCCACTGCCTTCTGAGGCAGAGAATTCCACAGATTCACAACTCTCTGACTGAAAAAGTTTTTCCTCTTCTCAGTTCTAAATGGCCTACCCCTTATTCTTAAACTGTGGCCCCTTGTTCTGGACTCCCCCAACATTAGGAACATGTTTCCTGCCTCTAACGTGTCCAACCCCTTAATAATCTTATACGTTTCGATAAGATCTCCTCTCATCCTTCTAAATTCCAGTGTATACAAGCCTAGTAGTTCCAGTCTTTCAACATATGATAGTCCCGCCATTCCGGGAATTAACCTAGTAAACCTACGCTGCACGCCCTCAATAGCAAGAATATCCTTCCTCAAATTTGGAGACCAAAACTGCACACAGTACTCCAGGTGCGATCTCACTAGGGCCCTGTACAACTGCAGAAGGACATACTCATCTGATGATCTGTTTCTTGCAGCTCCCCAGTGATTTAACGGGTTGAGTTATTGGCATCGTAGACACAGGTTTACTGCAACAAGTTGCAGGTAATTTCAGTCTGGGGCAAGCACCCAGCAGCACCTCCCACCCTGCCTAGCCCACAAAACAAACCCAGCATCGCTGATTTCTTTAACCAGGTGCTATCGGTTAGTGAAGAAAATCATTCACGCATTCATTTCCTACCGCCTAGACTACTGCAACTCCCTATACACTGGGATCAGCCAATCATCCCTGTCCCGCCTGCAATTGGTCCAAAACGCCGCAGTGAGACTCCTGACAGGTGCCCGTAAAAGGGACCACATCACCCCGATTCTGGCCTCTCTCCATTGGCTCCCAGTACGGTACAGAATCAACTTCAAGCTCCTCCTATTCACATACAAAGCCATAAACGGGCTTGCCCCCCCCCCCCCCCCCCCCATATCAAAAATCTTCCAACCCACCACTCTATCTCCAGGTCCCTCAGGTCGGCTGACTTGGGGCTACTGACTATCCCGCGGTCTAGGCTTAAGCTCAGGGGTGACCGCGCTTTTGCAGCTCCTAGACTGTGGAACAGCATCCCTCTCCCCATCAGAGCTGCCTCCCCCCCCCTTCCATCGACTCCTTTAAGTCCAGGCTCAAAACCTATTTCTACACCCTAGCGTTTGAGGCCCTCTGAGGGGGCGCTGTGAACTGTTTATGTATGTGCTGTTATGTTTGTGTGCCATTGTATGTTCGTTCTTAGTACCTGAACTGATGTACAGCACTTTGGTCAACGTGGGTTGGTTTTAAAGGTGCTATACAAATAAAACTGTGCGTTTTAAACTGGTATGTTTATTTTAAAATTACCCTAAGTGCTAGCGTGTGCTAGCACTTAGCAGTAAACCAATGTACGACCGGGAAACGCTCGTAAAATTAAACTCGAGCGCTACCGGAGCACTATTAAACAGTATACTACTCACCGATATATCAACGTGGCCGATAGAGATCATTAAAGGAGCGCACCGCGGCAGCAGCAGTTGGAGCGCAGGTCCGTGGGAAAGTCGGAAAAAACACCGAGGGAAGCGAGGGGGGATTCGGAACAGGCTGAGAGCCCAAGCCTTACGTCCACCTCTGCCCAGCATACTTCTGGCCAACGTCCAGTCCCTGGAGAACAAGATGGATGACCTCAGGGCAAGGATCAGATTCCAGAGGGACATAAGGAACGGTGGACACGAGAATATTTACCTTTAATTCAGGAACGTCAACGATGGTTGAGAGTGAGAAGAAATGTTATTCCAGATGATATTGTTTGGTGGTTGATTCTACTGCACCACGAGGTTCTTGGTTGATGGGCAGGATACTGGAGATTATGCCGGACGTTAAAGGTTTTGTGCGTACGGTACGACTTCAAACTAAGGACAATATTTTGGTAAGACCAATGACCAAGAAATGCCTGCTTCTGGAAGGTGAAGGAGAAGATTGAAGAATTGCAAAATAAATTGTACGCTGATGTATATGCAATGCGTATTGTTTTGTTATTGGATGAACAGTAAGCTTTTATAGCTCCTTTGATATCTATTAGTAATTGCTTCGTTATATACGCAGAACAATTAGGGCCGGTATGTAGGAGCCATTTATGCTTAATTCAGTTATTGTCATTGTGTTATGACTATGTTTTAATATTTCTAGTTTATGTCTATTTTGCCTGCTTGTGGGTGTGACTTAATGCGTAATTGGGAGTGTCTAGATGGGAGGAGGCTAGTGTGTTGACAGAGGTTGTGGGTCAGTTTAGACTCGGAGGATGGTGATCATACAGTTCTTTACCACGCGCTCGTACCAGCTATATTTGTAAGAACCACACGGTAATAACTGCAAGAATTTATAGATATTGTTTGAAGAAGAAACAGTTGATAAAGTACGGAAACTGATGAATATGATTTGTGCTACTTTAATAAATCCAATTAATGAAGAAAAGGAATTTGGAAGATTGGTTTTGTCATATCAGGGTGCGACGTGTGCGTAAGCTATAACCACATTTCATCCCCGAGAAGTAATGGCTATCGAAGTGGGATTTCGAGATGGTATAGAAACTGCCATTACAACCATGTTTAAAAGGCATTTGAGCAGGTACAGGGATGGGAAAGGTTTAGAGCGAAATGGGCCAGACGCGAGCTGCTGGGACGAGTGTAGATGGGGCATATTGGTCGATACGAGCAAGTTGGGCCGAAAGACCTGCGTCCGTGCAGTTGGACTCGATGATAAATGGTCGGGGCCCGGTGTTAACGAGGCCTCGGGTGTAACTGAGAAGGTGTTGGGCAGTGGAACCCGCCACCCGCATCTCCGTTCCCAGCACGGGATCAGGATGGACGGAGACCTCTCTCCGGTCTTATTTTAATCCACAACAGTGCACCTGTCTCTCGTGCGCCAGTCTTCAGGCCAATCTATATTTGGAGACGCGGCGCATCGCTTGATAAATTGTGTTATAGGATCCATTAACCTTTGTGCCAGAGTATTTATGTTTGTCCGCTCACGAGTGACAGTGGGGGACGGTGAACATTCCGCATCGAAAGCCTGGGATGGAATTTGTTCAAATTCCAACGTCAGTGCAGGTCATTTTCCATCGTATTCCCCTTGTTGGAGTCAGAGTCATGGAGTGATGCAGCGTGGAACCAGGCCCTTCGGCCCAACTTCACTCGCCACCTGGCCACCTGGTTGCGTCTCTGTTGAAATCGGTGTGGTCTTTGCTCCTCCCACTGACCACCACAGATGGGAAGATCATTGGCCCCCATTGCTCCGTATCCGAAATTGGACCCCTCTGTCAAATCTCCCGACAGCCCCTATCTGTGTTCCCCGGAGAAGCAAACACTCTTCTCCGGTCTTATCCTGAACCTGATCCCCGTAATCTCCAAAACCTTCCCAGCAAATATCTCCTGCAACTTCCCGAAGCCTCCCGATTCATTCCTTGTGTTTGGTGAAGGGAAATAGACCAGATTCTCCAGTCGGGGTCCTAACCTGTGCTTCTCATGCCCAGGGCAGCGTTCACCGAGATTTGTGGAGCTTTGGAGAAACGCTCATCAAACACTCTTCTCCTCAGACGGCCAAACTTTGTGCAGGCGCGCAGTAGGAGCTGGTGGATTTCACCATCGATGTCTACTTTCGTCTGGGAAGAGGGGCGCCGGCCAGAGGACCCGAGGGTCTCCATCATGACGACCATTTTAAAGAAATGGGACAAATGCACCTGCGGCGCCAACAGAGATGGTTCCCCTGCGGTCAACCACAGGGCAAGTGGTTCACGGGTCCCCCTCAACCACCACCTCCCTGTCACTGAAAACCTGCCACTGTTGAAGGTGGAGGAAATGCAGCCGCCAATTTGTAGAAAGGACAACTCAAAAACACAGTTCAAAAGATTAAGGGGTGGTACCGGTAGAGTTGCTGCCTCACAGCGCCAGAGATCTGGGTTCCATCAGGACTACGGGTGCTGTCTGTACAGAGTTTGTACGTTCTTCCCGTGAGCTGCGTGTTCTGTGGTTTCCTCTCACACTCCAAAGAGGTATAGATTTGTAGGTCAATTGGCTTGGTAAAGTGCAAATTGTCCCTAGTGTGTGTCGAGTAGTGTTAATGTGCGGGGATCGCTGGTCGGTGCGGACTCGGTGGGCCGAGGGGCCTGTTTCCGCGCTGTATCTCCAATCTAAACTAAAGCAAACTAAACTGCTGTCTCCCCGTTCAGTAGATTTCAAAAGAATTCAAAAGCAAGCTGCACAGTTCAAGTAAGTTTGAGTTTATTTCAATGACAGTATTGGAAGCAACAATGCACATCATTCAAATAAACGCAAACTTTCGTATGTGTCAATGGTTGTGTACATTTTCCAAATCACTGAAGTAACATGAACTGTATCTATTACATTGAACTAGTCATTGAACGGAGTTAATAATACCGTAACGACTTTTGACCAGAATCGTCCAATCCCATTACATTTAAAAAATATTTTCACAAAAGTAATTTGTGTTCCGTTGCCGGATGCGGTTAGCGCGTTAAAATGAACGGATCGACAGCTCTGATTCCACTTGCTGTTTATTTCTCTCTTCCCACATTTACATTCCCCCTGGTTTTATTTCCGCGCTCACTAGGGTTTTACGGCGCGGAATTTGGGGATTAAACGGGAGCCGTTCAGCGCCGACCTGTTGTCCACCGGGTTTCTGCCCCACAGCCCCTGAGCCCCGCTCCTGACGCCGGTCCCGGGACCAGACCCTTTTACACACCCGGAGCGGAACAGGAGCAGATTCTCAGCCAGTTTCCATCCCCAATCCAGAAGAAAGGATAAAGTTTCTCCGTGAATTTATTCCCAGTGAAGGTGTGGAGATGGGACTTGGTGTCCGCGTCGTAAAATGAAACTGTCCCGGACTCGTAACTGAGATAAACTCCCACCCTCCCGGGGATGGGACGGGCGGGGAGACGGGATGGAGGGGAGGTGAATGCATCAAACCCGTCACCCCCCCGCCTGATGCTCCAGACTCCAGTCTCCGGGGTCTGTGTGACCCATACCTTCCTCTCCACAGACTCTGCGGCGACTCCCAGACTCCAGCCCCGACTCCCCGCCACCTCCACCTCCCAGTAATGTCTCCCCGATGTGAATCCCTCCGATCCCAGCACACACGCACTGTCTGTAAACCTCTTCCCGGTGTCAGGGAGACTCCTCCGGGTCCCGGTCCGTCTCACCCTCTTCCGATCCTCAGACACCTCGAGCCACGGACCCGTTGTTTCCACATCCAGGGTGACGGAGACTGGTGGGAGAAGCAGAGAATCAGAGAGTCCCCGGGGGTCGGGGGGAGACTCGGGCAGCGCGGCCCCGGGACCGGGGGAGAGGCCGCTCGGCCTCAGGCACAGGCGGGCGGACAACTGAAACCCTGCCCGGGGTTTCACCCCGACCACATCGGGTGGACAACAGACATCTCCCCCGGAGTTTTTATCCATGGATGGAGAGGGGAATTTCGTGAGGTGGGGAGGGTGGACGAGTGCAGAGAGTGAGGAGGATTGCGAGATTGCGGTGTGGATGGGGGAATGAAGCGGGTTATTCAGATATGGAGGCAGTTTGGAGCAAGTGGAGATTGAGGTGAGCGGTAATTTGAGGTTGTTAAAGAGGAGGTAGAGGTGTGGGGTGGAATTGCCATGATCATAGTGAATGGGGGCAGACGTGAGGGGCCAGATGACCTGCCCCTGTTTCTTTGAGTGGAGGGTGAGAGAGAGGGAGGGGTGGCTTGGACCGTGGAAGGAAGCAGAGGTTGAATGATCAGGTGTTAGACAGAATGGGTGGAGACTTGTGGTTGTGGGGTCGTTGAAAGAGAGCGCATTCAAGGGTGGATTTGATGGGTGTGCACAACTAACACACTGATCTCATTGTGAACCAATATATGAACTTCACTGAGGGACTTGACAATGTTCCGCGTGTAAGGCTGGTCCAGAAAGCGAAGGCAGGTGGGAGCCAAGGCGAGCTGGTGAAATGGATCCACAATTGGCTTGGTGGTTGGAGGTAGAAGGTAGCGGTAGAAGGGTGATTTTTCTGCTTGGAGGTCTGTGACTGGTGGTGTGCAGCAGAGATCGGTGCTGCAACCTTTGCTGTTCATGTTATATGATCATGGCTTGGATGTGAATGTGGGTTGTGTGATTAGTAAGTTTGTCGAGGAAGCAAAAATTGTGGATAGTGGGGAATGTTGTCAAAGTCTACAGCAGGATGCAGGGTAATTATCTAAATCTTATTCGCATGCAGGGATATCAAATCACGAGAGTGCAGGTTTATATTGAGAGCAAAGAATTTTAAAGTATATCTGAGATTTAGGTTTTACTAGACCAAGTTGGGCCCAAACCTCTCCTGCATTGGTGCAGCACCCCCCCCCCCCCCTTCCCCCACCCCCCCCCCCTCCCTCCCTTCCTTCCCCCTACATCCCTGGGAGATAAATTTAAACTTTAAAATGTGAATAACTTAAAAAATATAACACCGATTTCAATTAAACTCTTTCCATTCGCACCAAAGGGACGACGGTAAGTAAGGTGGGCCTAAAATTGTCGCACTATCGTGTACCTTTTTGTCTGTAGTTCAGGAACGAACAAACAAACAAACGAGAGGTTTAGTACATAGATTTACACTGAGTGGGTGATATCTGGAACATGCTACAGAGGAGGTGGTGGAGCGGGATATAATCGCTATATAGGAGATATTTAAATAGTTGAGGTGCAGAAGAATGCCGATGGAATGTGGGCAAATCGATTAGTATAACTGGGAAAAGATGGTCATGGACACAATGGGCCAAAGGGCCAGCCTCTGTAATGTACAACCATGGCTCTCAGGTCCAAGAGCACTGAATGACTCCACAGCCACCGGTGCAGGGTCGTTCCCCAGTTTCTGCGTGCATTAATGTCTCCTTATCTCTGTCCTACACGGTGCGGCCCACATTCTGAGAGAGTGCCCGCTCTCCAGACCCATCTGACAGGGGAACCATCCTCCCTACATCCATCCCACTGAGCCCTGTAAGGACTCTGTGTTTCACCGAGATCTCCTCTAATACACCCAAACGCTCGAGTACACAGGCGTAGACTACCCAATCTCACACCGCACAGCAAAATCATTGTCGCAGGGACAAGGATTGTCAATCTTTGCCGCATTCAACTCTGTGTAAGGTTTATCATGCTGTAGGTATGAAAAAAACTAAAGATCACAAGAAAATAGCAAGAGGGGTAGGCTCCACTCCTCAGGCCGACTCCACCATTCAATGTGATCCTGACTGATCTAAGATGGCACCATTTCCTGTTCTCCATAACTGCTTCCAAGCCCGTCAGGGGCTCCTTGGGACAACAGGAAAAAGGGTGGCCACCCGCAAAAAAAAAAAGGTAGGCGGTTTTCCGCTTTATTTGGACTAATAGCCTGTTGAAAACGGGGACCACTGGTGGCACAGGAGCATTGAGATAAGGATATATTACTGAATGGGATTTAATGGTGGCGGGACAGATGGGTGACTGCAAAGAAATGAATGACTGAAGAAAGGAGTGTGGGTATGAGGTAATGTAAAGAAGATAAGGTTTGGAATAATCCTATAAACATAGCCTGCCAGATGTACTAAGTGGGCAGTCAGATGGTTCACATCCTGATTGTTCCAGCCGTTGTTTGCAAATAAAGGCTTTTAACTTCTTGAAGAATTCTCCGTGTCATCTGCTTCATTTTGAACACCGGTAACCACGACAAAATTGGCGTAGTCGGCAGGATCGGAAAGAGGCCTGTTCAATAACGGACGACAAGCTAAAGGCGCTTCCAAGCCCGTCAGGGGCTCCCCGGGACAACAGGAAAAAGGGTGGCCACTTGCAAAAAAAAAAGGTAGGCGGTTTTCCGCTTTATTTGGACTAATAGCCTGTTGAAAACGGGGACCACTGGTGGCACAGGAGCGCCCAGGCAGTCCAAGGGCCTCTCCGATCCAACAGAACCTATCGTTAAATTACTTTTTACAAAATGAGACCCGGAGGATTGCTCGAGAAGGCTGCGCAGTGGGGTAAGTGGATAATAGTCGAGTAAGATTGTGTGACGTCAATAAGACCTTGTGTATACCGCCCTAAGAGGATAGGGGACTGGTTGGCTAGGGGTCTGGATGGGCAGGATAAAACGTCCTGTGGATACCGCTCTAGTTAACTAGGGATCTGCACAGGTAAGATAAGGCGTCCTGTGGATACCACTGTGGTTAGCTAGGGGTCTGTACGGGCAGGATCAGAGGATCTGTGGACACCGCCCTAAGTGAGTAGGGATCTGTACGGGCAGAACAAGAATTGGAATAATTGGATAACATTACAAAAAATAAAATTGCAAAATATTAAAGGAATATAGTAGAACTGTAGAAGATAGAAATAGCGTAGTAGGTAGTATAGTGACCAGAGAGACGGAACGGAGTGAGAACAAGGACTGCATTTAAACTGACTGACCAAGTGCACTAAAATAAGACAAGTACAATGAAATCAATAACTGCAGTTGAACTACTAAGGAAGAAATTCCCCGTATCCAAAGAGGATATTAAAAAACATTCTGAAAAATGGGAAAAAAGGACGAAAAAATTGGCTACGAAATGGACCAAGGAAGGCACGTTTGATACAAACACGTGTGATGAAATGGAAGTGTTAATTAAGAACTATAGGCCTAAGGATAAATCAGAAATCCGAGTAACGAAAAAGAAAAAAGAACTAGACATGCTTAAATTGTTTAGAATAGAAGGAGAGAGGCTGAGGAAAGCATACCAGGAAAAGAATACCACCCCAAACAAGGGTGAAAAACCCGAAAAACAGCATGAAAGTCAGGAGCTTCAGGAGAAAAATCAACTGTACCCCAGCCTAAGGGACCCTGGGTATCCCCCTCCCTATTCCGGCCAGGACGGAATAAAGCAGTGCCCTTTGGTGAAAGGGATAGTGGAGATAGAGGGAGAAGTCGCAGTTTGGAACGATGAGCAAGACATAAAGGAATATAGACAGAGAAGGGGGCAGCGAGAAAAGGAAAGGATGAAGCAAGAAGCACGGGAACTAGAAGCAGACATCAGAAGGCTGCAGGACCTCAGGGACAGAAAGATTTATGAGACCAGTCAGGCAGTAAATGAGGGGTATGAGGGAGACAGCAACACAGAAACACAGGCAAGTAATCAGCAGGCATCAGAGAGAAGGCAAAACTGTGAGAATGAAGCACAATTAGAAAGTGATGGGGAAAGAACAAGGGAGTGTATCATATCATATCATATCATATATATACAGCCGGAAACAGGCCTTTTCGGCCCTCCAAGTCCGTGCCGCCCAGTGAACCCCGTACATTAACACTATCCTACACCCACTAGGGACAATTTTTACATTTATCCGCCAATTAACCTACATACCTGTACGTCTTTGGCGTGTGGGAGGAAACCGAAGATCTCGGAGAAAACCCACGCAGGTCACGGGGAGAACGTACAAACTCCTTACAGTGCAGCACCCGTAGTCAGGATCGAACCTGAGTCTCCGGTGCTGCATTCGCTGTAAAGAGGCATCCATGAAGCGCTTAGAGATGAGGGAGATGGAAAAAGATATGGAAAGAGAAAGAAAGGAAAGCCAGGGGTACACCCAGAGAAGAATGAGGTGGGAAAGCATACAGGTAGAACCACAACAAGAGATGCCAAACGGGATACAGGAACTGAGGGGGAGAATGATGCCATTAATTCTGAAAAAGGCAGGACAAACCCAGTATATTCCTTGGGTGACCCGAGACCTAGAAGGGCTGAGAAATGCCTTGCCCAACATATATGACGGGGCAGGAAAATGGATTGGGGCCTTTGAGGAGGAAACTATGGGACGGTTATTGGCTATGGGAGATTTGAAGGTACTACTGGTGAAGGTAATGGAAACCACAAAATTAGCAGAGCTGTTTGAAATGGCTGGGGTAAAAAACGCAAATAACCTGATGATTGATGGCCAGTCATTTGACCTAGTCAGACCGAGGGTATGGCAGGCCCTCAGAGACTGTTACCCGCTCAAGGTGGACTTAAAGACATTGAGGGGAGACCCGCTGGGGGACACGGAGAACCCAGCAGCCTATTTGGAGGATCAACTGAAACCGAACTTGAAACCGAACAACAAATAGACGGTAGTGAGTTGATGACCACTTTGTTTCGGACCTCTGTGGTGGACGCCACGCCCCCTCAGGTTAAGTTCAGACTGGAAGAGGTGGTGGGGTTGTCAACCATATCCCACTCCCAGTTCAGGGACCAACTGGTTCATGCAGTCAACAAATATCGTAAGGATAGACAAAGACTGGCGGACCAGCACGAAGAGGTGCAGAGAAAAGTGATGCAAATGCAACTAGAAGAACTGAAAAAGAAAGAACGTGAAAAAGGAAAGAAAATGCTGGCAGTAACAACAGACCCGGCTGAAACAGCAGAAATAAACAATGCACCGATGCAGAGTGAGTCCTATGACAGAGCCAGGCAGAGGCCAGAGAATCCCATGCCAATAATAAATGTCTTTGGGGGAACGTTTCCTCAAATGCTCTATCAGGGACAAAATAAATCAGGAAATCAGCCCCGACAGGCCTGGGGCCCCCAAGGGGGGATGCAAGGAAGGGGACGAGGAAGGCCAGTAAGTAGATGGGCAGTTGATAAAACATGTTGGGGATGTAATCAGGTAGGGCACCTGAGGAGGGACTGCCCACACCGTCCATGGCCCGGTCCATACTAACAGGAACCCACAGGGGGTGAACAGTGTTTTAACACAGGATCGGCCCCAACGGGCCCGTCTGGAGGACCAATTGGACTCATGAATCCCCATGCTAGATATTAGGGGTGCCCAGAGAACCCGGATGGGAGGGGACTTTACCCAATGATAACGCGAGAGGCAGAAGAAGAACCCATGGTTCAGGTAATTTTGGGAGGACGGTTAACACCTATGATGATAGACACTGGAGCCACATACACTTGTGTACAGCCGCAGTATGCCTCCCACCTTCCCATGTCAGGAAAATTTGTTAAAACTGTAGGGTTGTCGGGAAAAACACAGTTAACACGATGCCTGGAGGGCCATTTAGACACTTGGTGATCGACTATGTGGACATGCTGAAAACGGTAAGAGGGAAAAGATACATGCTGGTAGTAATAGATAGATTTAGCAGATGGGCGGATGCGATACCGTCTAAAGATGTGGGTGCAGGAACTGTAGTCAAGTTTCCGACTGACGAGGTCATCCCACGATTCGGCATACCGACCGAAATCAGTTCCGACAATGGAGCGGCTTTTATGCAAAAAACAGTTAAGTTGGAGCTGCAAACCCTAAGAGTGAAACAAAGATTTGAGTGTGTGTACCACCCTCAGTCTCAGGGCATGGTAGAAAGGGTTAATGGAACGTTGAAAGCTAAGTTGAATAAGATTTGTGCAACCACAAAGTTAAATTGGATCGATGCCCTGCCACTGGCATTAATGAGCTGTCGCATGCAAACTAATCAAATAACTCATTTAACACCACACAAAATGCTCACTGGCAGACCCATGCCGATACCCAGATGGAGAGGTCCTTACAAGGGACCAAGCCTGGAACAATTAGAGGTGGAAGTGAAACAATACATGCAACAGTTAACTATGATACACAAGTCTATTTATACACAGGAAAAGCAAAGGGAGCCAGAGGTGGACCAGGAAGAAGGGCCTATTAAACCCGGAGATCAGGTTTATGTGCGAGCTTTTCGACGAAGGTGGAATGAGCCAAGAAGGGAATGACCGTTCACGGTAACTAAAGCCTCACTGACTGCCGTCCAGGTAGAGGGCCGGTCTACATGGTACCATCTCAATCATTGTACAAGGACTGTCCCACAGGCACAACCTGTGAATAACCTCGAGGTAAGCGGGCAAGAGAACGAAAATACAGGAGAAGAGGTAAGCGAGCGTGAGAACGAAAACGCAGGGGAAGGATCAAGCATTGACCAGATCATAAAGGAAGTCTTGGGGGACATTAGTGATTCTGAGGTTGTTGAAAATGAGGTTGTGGGCGCCTGTCCTCCTCGCGACAATATGGGTGGAGGCGACATGGGGGAGGCCACGATTGCTTCTTCCAACTCAAACCTGGAAGTCATCGACTTTGCAGACTTGGACTTGGCAGAACCAGACTGGTCCTAACGTTGCCCTGCTAGGGTCAGGGGAGCAGGTGCGGAATCGAAGGGACATTAAGAAAAGGGATGTCTATTGAAACCGCCCTGCTTGTAATTGCTATAATATTGTGTTGTGTTTTTCCATGTATCAAATCTCTCCTCGTGCAAGCTACTGTGAAGCAGTTCCCGTTGTTCCAGGATAAGAGCGTGTCTACCCTCCAAGGGAAGCAGACCCCGCCGATAGAATACTATAATGACGACCAAATTGCATTGGAGGAGTACTAGGGATATCGATTGTAAGGGTAGCTGGGTCTTTTTTCCTACCCCAGGCAAATGGGGGTGGGGTTTTGGCCTAGTGACCCAGGACTTTAGTATGATAGAGGAAGAACACCGACGAGCTGCACATTATATATCTCAACACCCTGAAGTGGGGGCTAATAATGATCAGGTTTATGCCGTAAGCCAATGACATGTGCGACTGTTAGTTTTATTTTTCTGTGAGACCATGTAGGTCTCAAAGGGGGATATATGGGAGTATATATTTTGTATAGTGCACGAAATTCAGACATTCAAGTGTTAACTGTGTAGCATGTGTACTCTTAGGCATTCCTCAGTTAGCCTGGCATTATTCCTCAGTTAGCAGTCCTTAGATCCCTTGTTCCATATTTGGGTCCTTAGACTTAATCCTTAGGCATTCCTACTTTGGTAACCTTTGACTTAGGGATTGCCTGTATACCATTATCTCTTTACCTTGTCACATTTGGATGAAAGATAATGGTGGCAAGAGAAGAGAAGACATATGTCTTGGGAGGATGGATGGACTAGAATAGAAAATATGGGTGGGGGAGTGTGAAGAGATAAGAGTATTAAGATAAGGGTAAGGCAGTAAATGGGATTTAATGGTGGCACACCAGGCAGGAGGACTGCAAAGAAATGAATTATTATAGAGCAGGAGTGTGGGCATGAGGTAATGTAAAGAAGATAAGGTTTGGAATAATCCTATAAACATAGACTGCCAGATGTACTAAGTGAACAGTCAGGGCAGTCATGCGGTTGACTTCCTGATTGTTCCAACCGTTGTTTGCAAATAAAGGCTTTTAACTTCTCGAGGAATTCTCCGTGTCGCCTGTCTTAATTTCGAAGCTAAAGAAAACCACGACAGCCTCCACAGCCTTCTGTGGCAATGAATTCCACAAATTCACCACCCTCTGATTAAAAACATTTCCCCTTATCTCAATAGACAATAGGTGCAGGAGGAGGCCATTCGGCCCTTCGAGCCAGCACCGCCATTCAATGTGATCATGGCTGATCATTCTCAATCAGTATCCCGTTCCTGGCTTCTCCCCATACCCCCTGACTCCGCTATCCTTAAGAGCTCTATCTATCTCCTTCCTAAAAGTACATCCTTTAATTCTGAGGCTATGACCTTTAGTCCTAGACTCTGTCACTAATGGAAACATCCTCTCCACATGCATTCTATCCAAGCCTTTCACTCTTCTGTATTTTTCAAAGAGGTCCCCCCTCATTTTAAATTCCAGTGAGTACAGGCCTAATGCCGACAAACGTTCATCATAGGTTAATCTACTCATTCCTGGAACAGACTATTCAGACTGGGACATTTTTTCTTGGGAGTCTGTCAGAGAAACATTATCAATGTGTATAAGATGCACAGCTAAGGTGATTAGCCACAATACTTTACCCAAGGTCGGAGAGTCTAAACCTCCAGCGCATCAGTTTAAGACGAGAGTGGAAACAATAAAATGGACCTGAGGACCAGGTTTTTCAGTCGGTGGGTAGTGTAGATGTGGAACGATCTGACAGAGGAAGGGGTCGAGGCAGGTACAATTACAACAGCTCACAGAGAATTGGGTAGATACGTGGATAAGAAAGACTTGGAAGGTTATGAGCCAGACTCAGGCAAGTGGCGCTAGCTTGGTTGGGCAACTTGGTTGGCATGGTTGAGTTGGGTCAAAGGGCCTGTTGCTGTGCTGCAAAACTCTCTGACTCTGCGATGCTTCCCAGCAGATGTGCTTGGTGGGAGATCAAATCTTCAATTTCCCTTGAGTCCAAAATACCATTAATCTTTGCATCTAAGTATTACTTAAAGATAGACACAATTGAAGGTGGACACAAAATGCTGGAGTAACTCAGAGGGACAAGCAGCATCTCTGGAGAGAAGTAATGGGTGACATTTTGGGTCGAGACCATTCTTCAGACTGAAGAAGGGTCACGACCCAAAAAGTCACCCATACCTTCTCTCCAGAGATGCTGCCTTTCTCGCTGAGTTACTTCAGAATTTTGTGCCTGCCTTCGATTTAAACATGCGTCTGCAGTTCCTTCGTACACCTATTACTTAAAGATGTCAGGAACAAGAACAATGGAAAAGGTATAAGCTTTACCTTGCTTGAAGTCATCAGATGTTTCTTTAAATGCTGTGTTCAATGAAACAGGGCAATGAAACTTTTCAATTGGCAAGGCATCGTCTACCACCGACAGTGGTTTGGCTTCATCACGAACCCTGCGAATATTTAACAGCTGTTTATCAACTGAGCATTAGAAATGTTTTGAGTTGATCCACAAAAACTTACAATGTTTCCATCAAGAGCATGTCCTACCTTCGCTTGCGACCAGCTTCCTCCTGAAAGAAATAAAACACAAATCTCAATTGACTGAGATGGACCGTCCTCATCACGACAGCGGGAATTTCTCCGCATTTCCACAACACTCTGATAATTCCAATTTCCCAACTCTTATCGCCACTGCCATGCAGATAGAAAGCTGATATTGCCGTAGAGATGTATAACGATGGGGAAAAGCACAAGGTGTGATGGCATAACTGAGAGGGTGGAGCTCAATGCAAAGACTGGGCAGGTTGTGGGATTTTATCTGGAGAAGATGTCAGGAATGATAAGATAGAATTTAAGTTTAGTGGTGGATTTAAATGAGGGGGGGATGAAATATCTCTAATCGATGGGAGAGCAAAAATCAATGCTGAAATGTAACGTGGTCTTCAATAAATACTGAATGGAATGCAGTCATGAGACCATGGACCTCACTTGCATTGGAGGGACTGAAGCCAACAGCAGAGATAATTTAAGGGCAAGTGGGATAAATACGTGAGCACTCCTGGTATTCAAGGTAGTGTTACCGGGTGTGGTGAGTAGATGGGAGGGATGTTGAGTGGACCAGAAATCCTGACTGGATAGGATGGGCCGAATGGCCTGTCTATGATGTAGAATGGGATGTCTTTCTTGGTGAACAAACGTGGGTAAAACAAACAGAGCAAATTCCCCCAAGGTGACCACCCACTGCTGATGGTGTCAAGTTAGGAACAGGGGACGTACAACGACATCTGGGTGTCCTAGTGCATCAGTCACTGAAAGGAAGCACGCAGGTACAGCAGGTAGTGAAGAAAGCCAATGGAATGTTGGCCTTCATAACAAGAGGAGTTGAGTATAGGAGCAAAGAGGTCCTTCTGCAGTTGTACAGGGCCCTAGTGAAACCGCACCTGGAGTACTGTGTGCAGTTATAGTCTCCAAAGTTAAGGAAGGATATTCTTGCTATTGAGGGTGTGCAGCGTAGCTTTACTAGGCTAATTCCCGGAATGGAGGGACTATCATATGTTGAAAGACTGGAGCGACTAGGCTTGTATACACTGGAAGTTAGAAGGATGAGAGGAGATCTTATCGAAATGTATAAGATTATTAAGGGGTTGGACACGTTAGAGGCAGGAAATATGTTCCCAATGTTGGGGGAGTCCAGAACAAGGGGCCACAGTTTAAGAATAAGGGATAGGCCATTTAGAACTGAGATCAGGAAAAACTTTTTCAGTCAGAGAGTTGTGAATCTGTGGAATTCTCTGCCTCAGAAGGCAGTGGAGGCCAATTCTCTGAATGTATTCAAGAGAGAGCTAGATCGAGCTCTTAAGGATAGCGGAGACAGGGGGTATGGGGAGAAGGCAGGAATGGGGTACTGATTGAGAATGATCAGCCATGATCACATTGAATGGTGGTGCGTACAGGCTCGAAGGGCCAAATGGCCTCCTCCTGCACCTATTGTCTATTGTCTATTGATATAGATGATCAATCTGCTGTGTGTGCCACGTTCTAGTTTTCAATGTTAACCCCCACAATGTGGTCATGGCTGATCTAGCCCAGGACTGAACGCCTCCGCTTTGTCCCATTCCCTTTGATTTCAGTTCACCAAATTTTCAAAAATGTATCTTCCTCTGGTATAAATACGTCTAACAGGTTAAACCTCTCAGAGTCTGTGGGTTGGAGAATCCCAGAGATTTACTGCCCTCTGTTCATTCGTGTTCCTTTGGATCAGATATAGAATCAGCCGTCGTTGTTTTGAGCTCTACAGAATACAAACTCCTCTCTACATTCCGGCCAGGCAGTCCTGAGATCCCATAGATTATGTGGGAGGCCAATTAGTTTGGGAACAACAACAACTGGAACAGATGAAACATTTACCCAGTTCTCAATTACTGGTAAATGCGGCATTTATTTTAGAAATGTCACCCACCATTTTGTGACTGCACTTTCACTTCACCAGGCTGTAGTGTAACCCCTCACCTTCAGAAACACCACTCTGTCCCTTTGATCCATCTGCTGCTGCAACTTACAGAGTTCCTCCTGAATGGAATTTAAATTCTCTTCAATTTCTCGAAGATTTTTCTCCATTACATTTAGAATCTTCTTCTCTTCCTCCCGGATATCTGCCAGTACACGCTGCTCTTTCTCAGTGAGAATCTGGTGCTGTTCAGCAAACTGGGATGTGATCTTGGACTGAAGGTTGTGTGACTGTTCCTGTGAAATGAAAGGTGAAGATCAATATTTCATCAATATCTCAAAGTGTGGAGTCATGCATTTTTAGAGTAGGAATAAAGCATAGGTAAGTTTCCAGATGGGGTGAGAATCCAGAAAACAGAGGTGCAAATGGACGTGGGAGTGCTGGTGTTGGATTCCTAAAAAGTTAATCTGCAAGTCGAATCGATAGTAAGGAAAGCAAACTCTGTTCCAACATTTATTTCAAGAGGGCTTGTATACAAAACCCGGGATATAATGTTGAGGCTCCATAAGGCGCTGGTAAGGCCGCATTTGTAATATTGTGAGCAATTTTGGGCACCATATCTGTGGAAAGATGTGCTGGCTATCGAGAGAGTCCAGAGGCAGTTTACAAGAATTATCCCAGGAATGAGTAGGTTAACCTATGATGATCGTTTGTCAGCACTGGGCCTGCACCCGCTGAAGTTTCGGAGAATGAGGGGGACCTAATTGAAACATACAGAATAGTGAAAGATTTGGATAGAATGGATGTGGAGAGGATTTTTCCACTAATGGGAGAATCCAGGACTCAAAGTCAAAGTCTTGGAATTAAAGGTCATTCTTTTAGGAAGATAGAAATTTCTTTAGTCAAAGGGTGGAGAATCTGTGGAATTGTTTGCCACAGAAGGCTATGGATATTTTTAAGGCAAAGATAGATAGATTCTTCAATAGTACAGGTGTCAGAGATTATGGGGAGAAGGCATGAGAGTGTGGTCTAGAAGGAGAGATAGGTCAGCCAAGATTGAATGGTGCTGTAGATGTGATGGGCCGAATGGCCCCGTTCCTTATGACTTTAATTCCCTGCTGCCTATTCCTTTTCACGTACCCATTAATTCTCATTCATCCGCCCACCACCCACATTCGCAGGGATAATTTACATTTACCGATTAACCTTTGAACCAGCATGTATTGGGGACCAAAGATACTAGAGGAGCAAGATAGACCACCCGACTCTAAAAACTGTAGTAGGCCATGGGTAAATTTCAGCACCATTTTAGTA
This sequence comes from Rhinoraja longicauda, assembly GCF_053455715.1. NCBI lineage: Eukaryota > Metazoa > Chordata > Chondrichthyes > Rajiformes > Arhynchobatidae > Rhinoraja > Rhinoraja longicauda. The sequence goes on along the minus strand of NC_135971.1, from coordinate 18,831,111 downwards.
AGCAGATTCTGTGTTCCAGACTGGGCTGTGTTTACAACTCTGCAATTTCTTCGTATATAAAATGTTTGCAAACAATTATGTTTGTTCAACTTCTTGGATGGGTTGATAGTTGACATCTATAACTATTTCTTGAAGAGTTGCTGCTTCGTGATCTTTAAACTTTGGATGTTACATTGAATATTTGCACTAGAGATCCACTGTCTGTATCAGGCCAATTGATCATATTTAATGAACTGTTCATCTTTGCTTTCTCTGTTAATTTTAATTTCACCTCCATGAGCTGTATCTCTTTTTGTTTTATTTTAAAAAGACATGGAAGCAGAGATTAGGCATTTGCAAACAATAGAACTCTACTGTATCCACAATATAATTGAAAAGACATTTAACTTTATACTTAGAGCCAAAAAAATTTGAGTTGGTGAATTGATTAGTTAAAAATCCTTGACAGCCACTAAAATGACAAATGCTGCCTGATATGGTACAGAAGCATGAATCCAATTCAAATAGATACAGTGGTGGAGTAAGTCACCGGGTCAGGCAGCATTTCTGGAGAAAAAGGATGGGTGATGTTTCATGTTGGGACCCTTCTTCAGACAAAGGGGGGGGAAGGTGAAGAGCTGGTATAAATCAGGGCCTGATCATTTCATTGGTTAGCTGACATGCGAAACAGTGCAACCCTGTATATCTTGCACATAAAATGATGTAAATCTTACCATGAATGACAGAAATAAAAAGTGTTATCCTTGTTTATGAAGTTCATTTATGAATGATGTAAAATTAAAGGGGATTGGTGCAATATACTGCTAACCCACAAATGAGTCGTTATGAGATATTCACATTTGAAAAAACCACAAATCACAAAAAAAACAAGAAGGTGTCTATGTTATTTGACCAACTTATCAGTTGAATTTAAATATGATTTTTTCACAGGTTGTAGGGTAGTGGGTAAGTATCGTGTCAATGCATGTAACTCATTACAAAAGTGAGGGTCAGCACTATATTGCACCGGCCCCCTCAATTATATGTTAAATTCAAAACTAAACTATGGTAGCAATGTACATTACTCCTGTCGAAAGCTAGCACTTCTGTATAAGTGCAGGTATGTAAGCATTACATTTTATTATACTAATGTAGAATGAAAATAATGATAAAATATCTTGACATGTGTCCATAGTTATTTTATTCACAATATTAGGATTTCTGGAAATAAGTTTGATGTCACTGATTGCGAATGTGTATGGGTAGGCCCTAATGAAATGTATGTGAGAGAACAGTGATCATGATAGGGAGAACCATGTGCTGAGAAGTGTGTGAATGACTGATTTTATATTTGTGTATATATATATATATATGTATATATATATATATATATATATGTGTAAACCATCTTATGTATGCCGATGATCTGGCGGTTTTTTCTCCTAGCAGTGCTGGGTTTCAGCAGATGTTGAATATATGCTCTGAGTATGGTGTCCAATTTGACGTGAAATACAATGCTAAAAAGAACGTTGTCATGATTTGTAAAGTAAAAGGGGACAAATATCTAGTCTTCCCATCATTTTACCTGTCAGGGCAGGTTCTATCTGCTGTAAAGCTAAGTATCTGGGACATGTCATCACAGATCAAATGTCTGATGATGAGGACATGTATAGACAGCGCCGCATGTTGTATGCACAAGCTAACATGTTGGTTAGGAAATTCCACTGGTGCTCAGGAAATGTCAAGATAAACCTGTTTAGAGCGTACTGTACTCCTCTTTACACTGCTCCTTTGTGGATAAAGTTTAATAAGTCAAGCATTCATAAACTTAAGGTTGCCTATAATGACTGCATGCGTATATTGCTTAGAAAGCCAAGGTGGTGCAGTGCAAGTGAACTGTTTTGTAGTGCAGGAGTCAATACGTTTCATGCCCTGTTGAGGAATCTCATGTTTAAATTTATATGCCGATTGAATGGTTCTCAGAATTCCATCATTGTGCTGCTGGTAAATCCTGGTTTCAGTGCCGTGAGATACCTGTCACCTATGTGGAAACATTGGTATTGTTGCCTTTTCTAATTTAATTTAATTTTATATGTATATACTGTGTGCTGTATGTGTATTCTAATGGACCATGAGTCTGTTTAATAAATTTTTAATAATAATATATATATACAGAGAAAAAGAGAGAGATTGAAAGTAAAAAGGTTGCTAAACAAATAATTAGAGGAAATCACTAGAAAGAAACTAGACATATATCTATGCGTATATATATATATATATATATATATATATATATATATATATATATAAACATAGCACAAAAAGTAAGGATATTTGTGTTTGGTAGATTATTTCTCTGTTGTAACAATGCTTCTTGGCAATAAATCTTATACCGTTGGAAAGCCTGTTTATTTCCCTTTTAAATGGTGCCACATTTGTAAGGAACATGCATTTGTGGGATGAGCAGCAGAGCTGAGTATATGGGTTGCGCCCATGAAAAATTTGCCAAATCTTCTCTGCAAATGCCAAACAGCTTATTCTGCTGTTGCTATTGACTCTTGTTTTGAGCTTCTGGTACCCCCAGGTGCTGACAATCAGGTGCCTGATTGGCACCTGATTGGCAGCATCTGTGAGCATGGGCCCTGCTACAGTGGTCAGTAGGTGTCTGCTCCAAGAATCGGCATGCCACGTTTGACTGATCTGGATAGGGCCCGTGCGATAGGGCAACTTCAAGCTGGTGTTCCGCAAAACCAAGTTGCGGCATTATTTGGAGTGAGCCCTAGAACCATCTCCAAAGTGAAGGCCAAGTTCCATATAATGGGGGATGTCAGAGACAGGCCGCGAAGTGGGCGTCCCAAGAAGACGACACCCGAAGAAGACCGTTTCCTCACCCTGTCAGCACTTAGGAACCGTAGGCTGTCTTCTACAGATTTGCAGTCAAGGTTTGCAGGACGATATGGCCGACGGCTCTCTGCCCAGATAATTCGGAACAGAATGCACGCAGCCGATCTCCGGTCTCATAGGGCTGCCAGGAGGCCTGCCATGACTGCCCTTCACCGTCAGGCCCGTTTGCGCTGGTGTCGGCAACACGTGCACTGGAACCTGAACATGTGGAGGAACGTTATGTTCAGCGATGAGTCCAGATTCTGCCTATGGCAGTTGGATCATAGGGTCAAAGTGTGGAGAAGACGCGGAGAACGCTATGCTGATTGCTGCACCGATAGAGTAACATCTTTTGGTGGAGGCAGTGTGATGGTGTGGGGCGGCATCTCCCTCACTGGAAAAATGAGGCTTGTCATCATTGGAGGCAATCTCAATGCAGAGAGATATCGAGATGATATTCTGCAACCAGTGGCAATCCCATATCTCCACAGTCTGGGACCGAACTCTATCCTCCAAGATGACAATGCTCGCCCCCACAGAGCAGGGTTTCTCAGAGACTACCTCCAGAATTCGGGAGTGGAGAGGATGGAATGGCCTGCCAGTATTCCTGACCTCAACCCCATTGAACACTTGTGGGATCAGCTTGGGCGTGCTGTTTGTGCCAGAGTGACCAACACAACCACGTTGGCTGACTTGCGACAAATGCTGGTTGAAGAATGAGGAGGAGGTGCCAGGCTGTTGTAGCTGTGTATGGTTCTTCCACACGCTACTGAGGCTCCTGTTTATTAAATGAATAAATTGTTAAATTGCCAATATGTCTTGTTTCTTCAGACTTCAATCATCCAATCCACCAAACAACACCGAACAAGAGTCAATGGCAGAATAAGTTGTTTGGCATTGGCAGAGAAGATTTGGCAGATTTTTCATGGGCGCAACCCACATACTTGGCTCTGCTGCTCATCCCACAAATGCATGTTCCTTACAAATGTGGCACCATTTAAAAGGGAAATAAACAGGCTTTCCAACGGTATAAGATTTATTGCCAAGAAGCATTGTTACAACAAATAAATAATCTACCAAACACAAATTTCCTTACATTTTGTGCTATGTTTATATATATATATAAACCATAAAGGTTGAATCGCCTTTATGGTTTATGTACATCATATGAAAAATAAGATGAAGAGAGAAATAGAGCGTTGCTTGAAATCAAAGTTGCTTCTGATCCACGAGAAGGAACTTTGAGATCTATTTATCTCCATCTTGCCTCTCACACACAAACACACGTACACAAGCACACATTCATATCTATACATATATATATATATTTAAGTTAAATTTGTGCTGAGTGTGTGTCTGAGCAGTACAAGGGAAATTGCACAAAAGAGGGGACTGGGGAGGAAGGATGGGAGGGAAATGGGAAGAAACAGTAAGAAAATAACATCAGATAAATTTAGCAGGGGGAAAACATTTAAAAATAACAAAAAAATGCGAGTTGATAGATGAGATATTTTCTGCACTTTGATTGGATCATCACACATACTGTTCCCCCACAACACTGATTACACGGCGAGAGGAGGGTTTTGCTTACTAAAATGACGTTACGTACTACACGTTGGGGACGTGGAAGGAATCCGCCTCGGTCACAGGGAGAAGGCGTGAACCACACGGGCAGCGTCCGAGGTCAGGATCGAACCCGCTCACCAGAACTAGGAGACAGCAGCACTACTTGTGTCACTGCGCTGCCCTGTTATTACACGCCTCACAGGGATCAAACCTGCACAAGATCAGAAAATCGAAACTTAAAAGCCTCACCAGAACTCCAGAAATCTTCTCTTTCTGTTGCTGCTCCATTTGCTGGATCCCTGATTTGTATTTTGTGAGAGACTGGATGGAAGATTTCACCTGATCCTGGAATTGTGTTTGGGAATCAGAACATTAAATTGTTGAACAGTAAAAATGGAATTAAAATGATGTGATTAAAATCGGTTTGCTTTTACCTTAAAGATTTCAACAGCTTCATCTACCGGCATGAAGCGGTGATCTCTGTGTTCCCGCGCATCTCGACAAACCAGGCAGATCAGCTTCTTGTCCGTTTCACAAAACAGCTTCAGTTCTTCCTGATGTTTCTCGCAGTGAAGTTTACTTTTCTTCTCTTGAATTATTTCCCGATTCAGGCTCAGTGTTCGAGCTTTCTCAGCCAGTCTCGCCAAGGCCCGATTCACCCTGAGGGTGCGGTCTGTAAACACCTCTCTACATTCCGGGCAGGAGTTTCTCCCCTCCCTGTCCCAACTCTGTGTGATACAGGAGCGGCAGAAGTTGTGCCCGCAGTCCAGTATAACCGGATCGGTGAAGAAATCCAGGCAGATGGGACAAACTGCCTCCTCGGTTAAACTTTCGACCTGGTCTTTCGAAGCCATTTTAACCGCCACTTCCTGGTTCAAAACGCGTTCCCTTTCGCGCAGCTGCTGAACCCTTGCAGTATCGGGGCACGGCTGAGGGGAGGCGGAGCTCAGCCCCGTCAATCACAGCCCTGACCAGCCAGTGGATGTTATATGCAATAAGCTGCGGGTAAATTTAATTACCTTCAACTAAATACATCAGTGTTTCCCATCGTTAATTGTTCATTATACTAGGCTGCACAATAATATTATTTCTACAGCAAACACTGTTATTTCATTTAACAGTCTCATGCGCAAACTTGAATTCAACTTAATGAGTCAATTATACTCGATTGTCACATGAACCATGGGACCGTGAAATGCTTTGCTTTTGCATGCAATCCGGTAAAATACAGACCTCCCCCAGGCAGTACAGAGAGAGTCGCCACGTTTCTGGAGCCGACAAAGTTGCGAGATGTTTATGGAACTGTCTATATTTCCCCGCAGCGGCGAACCAGGTCCCGCCGCACGAGGCAGCAGGCGCCCCCGCGCCGCCCCCTTCCTTCTCGGCTCCAACGAGACGACATAGATTTTAGCACAGTGGGGGGAAATTTCAAGGGTCATGTTTTATTACACAGGGTGGTGGGTGCCTGGAACGTGCTGCTGGAGTGGTGGCATTGCAGTCTGATGTGGGCGGAAGGGACTGATCTAGTTCTTTGTGGCCATCAACTAAACCGACAGGTTCATTAAAGCTCCCATTCCCAGCTCCTCCCCCACAACCAGTAGGTTCTTGGACCGACCTGCAGTGCCCGCGTTTGGCCCATATCCCTCCAAACCTGCCCTATCCTTGTATCTGTCCAACTACTTCGTAAACGTTGTGATAGTCTCTGCCCAACTACCTCCTCCAGTAGCTCGCTCCATATAACCATATAACCATATAACAACTACAGCATGGAAACAGGCCTGTTCGGCCCTACCAGTCCACGCCGACCACTCTCCCTGACCTAGTCTCATCTACCTGCACTCAGACCATAACCCTCCAATCCCCTCTTATCCATATACCTATCCAATTTACTCTTAAATAATAAAATCGAGCCAGCCTCCACCACTTCCACCGGAAGCCCATTCCATACAGCCACCACCCTCTGAGTAAAGAAGTTACCCCTCATGTTACCCCTAAACTTTTGTCCCTCAATTCTGAAGCTATGTCCCCTTGTTGGAATCTTCCCCACTCTCAAAGGGAAAAGCCTACCCACGTCAACTCTGTCCGTCCCTCTCAAAATTTTAAAAACCTCTATCAAGTCCCCCCTCAACCTTCTACGCTCCAACCTCTCTCTGTAGCTTAAGTGCTGAAACCCAGGCAACATTCCAATAAATCTCCTCTGTACCCTCTCCATTTTGTCGACATCCTTCCTATAATTTGGCGACCAGAACTGCACACCATACTCCAGATTCGGCCTCACCAATGCCCTGTACAATTTTAACATTACATCCCAACTTCTATACTCGATGCTCTGATTTATAAAGGCAAGCATACCAAACGCCTTCTTCACCACCCTATCCACATGAGATTCCACCTTCAGGGAACAATGCACAGTTATTCCCAGATCCCTCTGTTCCACTGCATTCCTCAATTCCCTACCATTTACCCTGTACGTCCTATTTTGATTTGTCCTACCAAAATGCAGCACCTCACACTTATCAGCATTAAACTCCATCTGCCATCTTTCAGCCCACCCTTCCAAAAGGCCCAAGTCTCTCTGTAGACTTTGAAACTCTACTTCATTATTAACTACCACCACCCATATTGTGTTACCCCTCGGGTTCCTATTAAATCTTTCCACCCTCACTTTAAACTTATGTCCTCTGGCTCTCGATTCCTCTACTCTTGGCAAGAGACTGTACATCTTCCAGATCTGTTCCTCTCGTGTTTTTTTAGTCCTCTCTAAGGTCATCCCTCATCCTCCTGCGCACCAAGGTAGAGAGTTCCAGCCTGCTCAACCTCTCCTGATAGCTCAGGCCCTGGAGTCCTGGCAAAATCCTCGTAAAACCTCTTTCTCTCTGATCATGCGCACTCATTATTGCAATAACAGGACGTTGCATTGTCGATAAACTGCCATTCATCACAGATGGGAATGTTTAGAATTGCACAACGCTCAGGTTTGTTGACTTCCCATCAGCGTCTGAAGCAATTGAAGCCTGATTGGGGTAGGCACTCCACCAACACGTGCAGTGGAGGACAAGCCCATGTCAGCATCAAACACGCTGAAGTGGAAATGGTGAAGGGCATCAGGCTCCTTGGCGTAAATATCATCAACGATCTATGGTGGACTAACCACACTGCAAACACAGCCAAGACGCCGCACCAACACCTGTACTTCATCAGTGGACTGAGGCAATTCGGCATGTCGCCAAACATGTGGTCAGGACAAGACAGTCTGAGCTATAGGCAGAGATTGAGTAGGTTGGGACTCTATTCCTTGGAGCGCAGGAGGATGAAGGGTAACCTTATAGAGCTGTATATGGTCATGAGAGGAATAGATTGGGTGGACAGAGTCTCTTGCCCAGAGTAGGTGATTCGAGGAACAGACGACTTAGGTTTTAGGTGAAGGGGAAAAGATTTAATAAGAACCTGAGCGGTAACTTTTTGGCACAATGGGTGGTGGATTTGTGGAACAAACTGCCAGAGGATATGGTTGAGGCAGGGACTATCCCATCATTTACGGAGCAGTTAGACAGGGACATGGATGGGCCAGGTTTGGAGGGATATGGACCAAAAGCTGGGACTCGTGTAGATGGAACATGTTGGCTGCTGTCTCACTCTATCATTCTATTACTCTAGCAAACCTCCAAGATTCACCATAAAATGCACACTGTCGGTTTGCGTCACAGCTTGGTTTGGGAAAGAGCGCAAGAAATTTCACAGAATTGTGGATGAGGGCCAGACCAGACACCATCTGCACTTATTTCTGTCTCGGAGAAGCAGACAACATAATCAAATACGTCCCACCCCGGCCAATCCCTTTTCTCTCTGCTCTTGTTGGGTAGAAGGGACAGAAACTTGGAAGGGCGCACTGCCAGTCTCAGGAGCAGACTCCTCCCCTCTGTTATCGGGCTTCTGAACGGTCTTTCCATCAGCTGGTCATTAGGGGTTGTAGGGTCTGTTCTTGTGCTGCACTGATCTGTGCCTTGTTTTCTCTGTTGCGTGGTAGTTGAAGGTTATTTTTCTGACGAGAAAGAAGTTTACAGTGGACCTTACTTTACTTTAGACATACAGCATGGAAACAGGCCCATCGATCACCAATTCACTCCTTTTCTATAGAGATGCTGTCAGACCCGTTGAATTCCTACAGCTTTTTGTGTCTGTCATCAATTCACACTTATTCTCTGTTGTCCCATTTTCCCATCTACTCCCCACACATTTGTCGGGCTTTTACAGAAGGCCAATAAACATACAAACCGGCATGTCCTTTGATTGTGGGAGGAAAGCAGAACACCCGGAGGAAATCCACGAGGCCACAAGGAGAACGTGCAAACTTAGAACAGTCGGCAGCTGAGGTCAGGATCGAACCCGGGTCCCTGGCCTTGAGGCAGCGGCTCTTCCCGCTGCTCCACAGTACCTCAGAAATATTAAGACTCCTCTTTCCAAATACCTCATAATGCCGCCAATGTTTTCTGTTTTTTGTTGGCAGTTTATGGGCAGACTCACATTCCAATCGACCATTGAACTGGAAAAAATAAAATAAAAACCCTGATGCTGAAAATCCAAAATGAAGACAGACAGTAAGATGCAAGAAATACTCAGTAGGTTGGTTAGCGCATGCAGAGAAAGAAACGGAGTTAATGACTCAGGTTGAACACCATTGGTCATCAGTATTAGATCTGAAATGTAAGGTCTGTTTCACCTCTGACAAAATGGCGGCACTGCCCTAGCAGCTGCCGCTCACCTGCGGTTCATTTGTCTTTGTGTTTTTGTTGTTTTTTTTTGTCTTAATTGTAGTTGTGATGTGGTGTTTTTGTGTTTGTGTACTATGTGTGTATGTGGGGGGGAGGGGGAAACTAACACTGTAAATATGTGTCCCTTCAGAACGGAGACCCGACCTTTGTTTTCTGGGCCGTGTCTCCGTTCCTGCTGCGGCCCAACCATCGGCCCAACTCCTGGAGCTGTCGGCCTCCAGGGCTCTGGTTCGCAGAGCCCGCGGATCGGACTTACCACCACCGGAGCCGGCCGTCTTCGGAGGCTGCGGGAGCAGCTGCGACTCGCCTTAGGCTCGGGCCGCGTGGATGCCGACATCGGGAGCTCCGGCAGCGGCAGCGTGTTCGCCCGCCCCGGATCGCGGGGCATGGGGCGCGGACATTTCACCGTCCGGCGCGGCCTAGGATGGCCGCGGGATATTTCTCTGCTGGGCGGGGGCTTCAATGTCGGGAGCCACGACCGCCCCGACGTGCAACAACAGCGGCAGCAGCGTGTTCGCCCGCCCCGGATCGGACTTATCATCGGCGGAGCCGGCCGTCTTCGGAGGCTGCGGGAGCGGCTGCGACGCGACGCGCCTTGGGCTCGGCCCGCTGTGGACCGTCCGGTGCGGCCTGCAACCACAACAACCTGACTGCGGGCGAGGCACAGCGGGAGAAGGGAAAGACATTGTGGCCTTCCATCACAGTGAGGAGAGAGAGGACTGGAGGAGACTCACTGTGATGGATGTTTCTTTGATGGATGTTTCTTTTTTTTTGTGTGTTTTTGGGGTTGGGTGGTTTGAGTGCCTGTTAGATGCTTTTATTGTTGGACTGTGTTTTTGGGGGTTTTGGGGTGTGTGATTTGAATGCCTATTTAATGCTTTTATTGTTGGACTGTGTTTTGGGGGTTTTTTGGGGTTGGGTAATTTTTGGGTGCCTGTTTAGTGCTTTTATTGTTGGACTGTGGGTGATTGAATTAACATTTTGTTCAAGATGGCCGCGCCGTTGTGTTTGGCTGCCTGCCACTGTATGTTTCTTTTTTTTTTCCTGGTCAGATGTGCAGCACTTTGGTCAACGTGGGTTGTTTTTAAATGTGCTATACAAATAAATTGACTTGACTTGACTTGCTGTTGCTGCCTGACCTGCTGAGTATTTGGGGCAATTTTTGCTTCTATTCCACATTTTAAAGCCTCAATGTTTTAAGCCGGGCATTTGGTTTGGGTCGCAGGTGTGGTAACAGGTCACAAAAGTCACTTATTAAATCATATTCCCGCTGTTTCTGCAATTGTCAAAGTTAATTCTCAAAGTTACAGCTGGTCTGTGGTCGTACCACGTGACGTTGCTGCCATCTAGTGGCGGAACCAAGATGTGAAAACAGTCCTGTTCCCGATTAACAGAACACGGTTTGGTGCAGAGATACAGCACGGAAACATGGCCTTTCGGCCCTTCGAATATAGACACAAAAAGCTGGAGTAACTCAGCGGGTCAGGCAGTATCTCTGGAGAAAAGGAATGGGAGACGTTTCAGGTCGAGACCCTTCTTCAGATTGAGAGTCATGGGAAAGAGAAATGAGAGATATCGACGGTGATACAAAGATTTTGAACAAATGAAAGAAAGATACGAAAACAAATAACGATGATAAAGGAAACAGGCCATTGTTGGCTGTGAGCTCGGTGAAAACGAGTTACAGGACATGAAATTCACCAGAACGACAGTGAAACTAGTACAACGACCAGGTTGGTGGAGGGACTGAATCCACGCCGACCATCGATCACCTGTTCTCACCAGTTCTATGTTATCCCACTTTCTCATCCACACTCTAAACAGCAGGCGCTACTTCACAGAGGCCAACTAACCTACAAACCCGCACGTCTTTGGGATGTGGGAGAAAACCGGAGCAAATAGAGGAAACAGAGATTAGCTTGGCATTGTACTGTTCCGCGTTTTATGTGGGCCGAAGAGCCTGTTCTAGTTCTACATGGCCATCAACACCGAGAGACCCATTGTATCTCCCACTCCCAACATTCAGCTTTATTCTTCTCCCTTCAAGTAATTTCCGATTTTATTCCTCCCTCCTATTTACACCTCCCGAGTCAGTCCTTCCGAACGACATAAATAACAATTCATTCACTCTGATATAACAGACATGTAGCTCTTGGAAATCCTTCCTCATACCAAACAAGGGTCCCGACCCTGAAACGGAGGAAGGGGGCAGGACAAAGCCTGGCTGGTAATAGGTTGACACAGTTGACGGGGAGTAGAGTTGATGGGCAGACTGTCGCACAAAGGCCAGAGATGAAGAGACAGAAGGTGTGTGACAAAATGATTTGGGGACTTCCGAATTGTGTCTTGATCTTCAAACAGTCTTCTCCTCAGACGGCCAAAGGTTGTGCAGGTGCATTGAAGGCGCTGGTGAATTTCACCATCAATGTCTGCCTTCCCCGGGGAAGAGGAGCGCCGGCCAGAGCACCCGAGGGTCACCATCGTTACGAACATTTTAAAGGAAGGAGACAAATCCACCCGTGGAAACTACGGAGGGTTCCCCCGCTCTCTCCCACAGAGAGGGGTCAGTTACACATTAAACTGTCCTGAATATAGACGGAAGCGGAGAGTAGCGCTTGGGACAGTGTAAGGCAGGATAAAATGCTGGAAACAACTGCAGAGTGGATTCACGAAGATGGTGCCAGGATTTGAGGGTCAGAGCGAAAGGGAGAGGTTGGGCAGGGAAGGATTTATTAATTGGAGCGCAGGAGGCTGAAGTGCATAAGATCAAGAGGTGAATAGACAGGGTGAATGCACAGTCTGTTACCCGGAGCAGTGGAATCGAGAACTAGAGGACACAGGTTTGTGGTGAGAGGTGCAAGATTTAATGGGAACCTGAGGAACATTTTCACACAGAAGGTCGTGGGTGTCTGGAACAAGCTGCCAGAGGGGGTAAGTGAGGCTGGACAACAACGTGCGGCGGGTTTAGGACCCGGGGGGACCCGGAGCTGTGGAGCCGCCGCCGCGGTTGCTGCTGAACCTGCGGCCAATGAAAGGGGCGGGGCACGGCACGGCTGAGGGGAGGCGGAGCTCAGCCCCGTCAATCACAGCCCTGACCACAAAGTGGATGTCATTTGCAATCAGCTGCGGGTAAAATTTCATTCCCTTAAACTCAACACATCAGTGTTTCTCATCGTGAATTGTTCATTACATTAGGCTGCACAATAACATTACTTCTGCACCAAACACTGTTATTTTATTTAACAGTCTCATGTGCAAACTTGAATTAAACTCAATGATTCAATTATACTCTATTGTCACATGTTATGTGACCCCCCCCCCCCCCTTCCCCCCCCCCCCCCCCCCCCCCCATTCATACGCCGCTTCATCTGGGGGTCGAGGATGGACCGGGTGCGACGGGCCATAATGCACAAGTTGGCAGACAATGGGGGTAAAAGCTTGCCCAATGTCGCATTCACCCTGATGGACGCCTTCGTGTGTGGCTGCATCAGGCGGAGCGTAGAGCCAAGGCATGTGGGCACCAAGTATCACTGCCTGCTGACGTTCTACCTGTCCCCAGTGTTGCGAAGGATGGGCCTGGCGCAGATGCCACGCACTGTGACAGTCAGCTGGACCATTGCCGCAACATGTGATTCGTGATAAGGTTCTTCCAGACCAACACGTTTGCCCACAAGTCCATCGGACAGTGGTCAGCACGGAACGTCCTGCAGGCACTGCAGGGAAATGACTCCATGGATCCTGTGGCGTGGTTCCAAGAGCAGACTGCCCAGCTTGTCTGGCAAAATGTCTCATCACCAGAACTCACCAACAAGCACCAAGATCTGGCTTGGCTGGCGGTGAGGGGAGCCCTCCCACTCAGATCCTTCCTGCACCGTCAGAACCTCAATACCAGCGCACACTGCCCTCGGGACGGCTGCTATGGAGAGGAGACGGTCGCACACCTCTTCACAGAGTGTGGATTTTCCAAGAGAGTCTGGAGAGGTTTGCAGGGGGCCCTGTCACGATTTATTCTGAGTGTGGTGGAGACGCCCCTCCAAATAAGGGAAGGGATTCCACGCCATTGAGCCACATGAGTGGCAAGGGTAGGGGGTAATTTTGTGTAAGTGGTGTATTGAATATCTGCATTGAATGTGTGTATAGCCTCTGAGAATGTCGGATGGAGTTTTGGAAGGAACATGTTTTCTATATACTTATTTCTTGAATAAAATATTTTTTGATAATAAAAAAATAAATAAAAGGGAAGAGCAATTGTTTCAATCTTTATATTTTCACAAAAGTATTTCTGTTCCGTTGACGGACGCAGTTAACTCGTTGAAATGAACGGATCGACAGCTCTGATTTCACTTGCTGTTTATTTCTCTCTTCCCACATTTACATTCCCCCTGGTTTTATTACCGCGCTCACTGGGGTTTTTTACCACGTGGAATTTGGGGATTAAATGGGAGCCGTTCAGCGCTGACCTGTTGTCCACCGGGTTTCTGCCCCACAGCCCGAGCCCCGTTCCTGACGACGGTCCCGGGACCCGACCCTTATACACACCCGGAGCGGAACCAGAGCAGATTCTCAGCCAGTTTCCATCCCAAAAGGCCCGAAGAAAGGATAAAATTTCTCCGTGAATTTATTCCCAGTGAAGGTGTGGAGATGGGACTTGGTGTCCGCGTCGTAAAATGAAACTGCCCCGGACTCTGAATGGACAGCAAATTGGCTCCATGGAAGGAAGCTGAGGGTGATGGTGGAAGGTTGCTTCTCAGACTGGAGGCCTGTGACCAGTGGTGTGCCTCAGGGTTCAGTGGTGGGCCCATTACTGTTTGTCATCTACATCAATGATTCGTATGAGAACATACAGGGCACGATTAGCTAGTTAGCTGATGATACAAAAGTGGGTGGTTTTGCAGATTGTGAAGATGGTTGTGAAAGATTGCGGCAGGATCTGGATCGATTGGCCAGGTGGGCAGAGGAATGGTTGATGGTATTTAATACAGAGAAGTGTGAGGCACTGCATTTTGGAACGTCTAACAAGGGCAGGACCTGCACACTGAATGGTAGGCTTCTGGAGAGTGTTGTAGAGCAGTGGGAACTGGGAGTGCAGGTGCATAGTTCCTTGAAGGTCAAGTCCCAGGTAGATAAGTTCAAGTAGGTTTTGACACATTGCCCTTCATCAATCAGAGTATTGAAGTTGTGAGGTCATGTTGCAGTTGTATAAGACGTTGGTGAGACCGCATTTAGAATATTGTATTCAGTTCTGGGCACCATGTTATAGGAAAGAAATTGTCAAGCTTGAAAGGGTTCAGAGAAGATTTACGAGGATTTTGCCAGGACTTGAGGGTGTGAGCAAAAGGGAGAGGTTAAGTCGGCTTGGTCTCTATTCCTTGAAGCACAGGAGGATGAGGGGTGATCTTATAGAGGTGTCCAAAATCATGAGAGGAATAGATCGGGAAGATGCACAGTCTCTTGCCCAGAGTAGGGGAATCGAGGACCAGAGGGCATAGGTTCAAGTTGAAGGTGAAAAGATTTAATAGGAATCTGAGGCGTAACCTTTTCACACAAAAGGATGGCGGGTGTATGGAACAAGCTGCCAGATGTGGTAGTTGAGGCTGGGACTATCCCAATATTTAAGAAACAGTTAGACAGGTACATGGATAGGACAGGTTTCGAGGGATATGGACCAAGCGCAGGCAGGTGAGACTAGTGTAGCTGGGACATGTTGCCCGGTGTGGACAAGTTGGGCCGAAGGGCCAGTTTCCACACTGTCACTCTATGACTCCGTGACTCGTGACTGAGACAAACTGCCACCCTCCCGGGGATGGGACGGGCGGGGAGACGGGATGGAGGGTAGGCGAGTGCATCAGACCCGTTACCCAGCCCCCGCTAGATACTCCAGACTCCAGTCTCCGGGGTCGGTGCGACCGTTCTCTTCCTCTCCACAGACTCTGCGGCGACTCCCAGACTCCAGCCCCGACTCCCCGCCACCTCCACCTCCCAGTAATGTCTCCCCGATGTGAATCCCTCCGATCCCAGCAGACACGCACTGCCTGTAAACCTCTTCCTGGTGGCAGGGAGACTCCTCCGGGTCTCGGTCCATCTCACCCTCTTCCGATCCTGAGACACCTCGAGCCCCGGACCTGCTGTTCCCACATCCAGGGTGATGGAGACTGGGGGGAGAAGCAGAGAATCGGAGAGTCCCCGGGGGTCGGGGGGAGACTCGAGCAGCGCAGCCCCGGGACCGGGGGAGAACATATCTCCCGGAGTCTTTATCCGGGATGGAAAGGGAATCTCGTGAGGTTTCGGGAGGGAGGAGGGGGAGGGCGGGGAGGACGAGTGCAGAGAGTGAATCTCAGAACCCATCAATCCTCTTCTCCAAATACAATTCCCTGCTGCCTTTTCCTTCTCAAGTGCCCTTTAATTCCCATTCATCCGTCCACCACCCACTTTCACAGGGATCATTTGCAGTCGCCGATTGACCATTGAACCAGTGTGTATTGTGGACGTGGAAGGAATCCGACGCGATCACCGGGAGAAGGCTGAACCACATGGGCAGCGCCCAAGATCAGGATGGAACCCGCTCACCAGAACTAGGAGACAGCAGCACTACTTGTGTCACTGCGCTGCCCTGTTATTACACGCATCACAGGGATCAAACCTGCACAAGATCAGGAAGTCGAAACTGGAAAGTCTCACCAGAACTCCAGAAATCTTCTGCTTTGTTGCTGCTCCATTTGCTCTGATTTCTTTTTTAGGTGAGATTTCAAAGGAAGATTTCTCCTGCTTCTGGGAAAGGCAGCTATCATCATCAGAGACCCGCGCCACCCTGTGTGGGATAGTGCTAATGTACAGGGATCGCTGTTCAGCACGGACACGGTGGGCCAAAGGGCCTGTTTCCGCACTGTATCTCTTAAAGTAAACCAAAGAACGTTTTTTAGCCAAAGAACAGTGGGAATGTGTGACCCACTCCCTCAGGTTGAACAGAATAGAGTGAATATATTTTAGTTTAAAGATACAGCACGGAAACAGTCCCTTCAATCCACCGCGTCCATGCCGACCATCGATCACCCTCGTTCTATAGTACATCACTTTCTCATACGCTGGTTAGCACTCAACAAAAGCTTCTCACTGCACCTCGGTACGCGTGACAACTGAACTCAATCAACGAAACTCAAAACTACCGAGACACCGGGGGGGACATACAGCGCAGAAACAGGCCCTTCGGCCCACCGGGTCCGCGCCAACCAGTGATCCCCGTTCACTAGCAATAGGCTAATCACTAGGGACAATTTACAATTTTTCCGAAGCCAATAATCCTACGAACCCACACGTCTTTGGGATATGGGAGGAAACCGGAGCACCCGGAGGAAACCCATGCAGTCACAGGGAGAATGTGCAAACTCCACACGGACAGTACCCGAGGTCAGGATGGAAACCCTGGTATCTGGCGCTGTGGGGCAGCGGCTCTACCATCTAGGCCACTGTGCCACCCGAGGGAAAAAGAAAAAAAGGGGGTTATGCCGATAGTTTTAAACTGAGGAGGAAGCTTGCCTGGAGCATGAAGACCAGAAATGCATGATTGGGCCGAATGGTCTGTTTGTGTGTAGGAAGGAACTGCAAATGGTGGTTTAAACCAAACATAGACACAAATTGCTGGAGTAACTCAGCGGGACAGGTAGCATGTCCGGATGGAAGGAATGGGTGATGTTTTGGGTCGAGACCCCTCTTTAGATGTCTGTTTTGTGTCAAGTCAAGTCAATTTTATTTGTATAGCACATTTAAAAACAACCCACGTTGACCAAAGTGCTGTACATCAGTTCAGGTACTAAGAAACGAACATACAGTGGCACACAAACATAACAGCGCATACATAAACAGTTCACAGCACCCCCTAAGAGGGCCTCAAACGCTGGGTAGTAGAAACAGGTTTTGAGCCTGGACTTAAAGGAGTCGATGTGGGGGCAGTTCTGATGGGGAGAGGGATGCTGTTCCACAGTCTCAGATTGTGTCCAATTGTGTCTTTGCATCCAATGAATAATTCAAACAAAATCCACAAAAATATTTAAAAGAACATTAAAATTGTCATTGAAATGGCTGCAATATTAGAAACAGAATCTGCAGTTTATATTAATAAACTAATTTAAAATATACATTCCTGCTGTAATGTAATAGTTGCATTCCTAGCAAACTTGTGATAATAGAAAAATCACACGATTAAAAACCGGAAGGGGCGATTTGGGACCACAGTTTGGGGCTGGCACAAACAGTTACAATGCCCCTGCAGAATTTGCAGAATAAAAGTCTCGCTTTTTCGCACAGTCTTCTTTCTTGTAGAATGTTGTGTGTCATTCATGTATAAATGTCGTTAAACTGGCAAGATTACAGAGAAGTTTCTTTTTTTTTTTTATAATTCTATTTTTATTTTGATTTTCCAGTTCCATACATTCCACAATGATACACATTCTCATTCACCTTAAACCCTCCGTAGTTAACAAATACTGCATATCCCAAAATAAATCATACCACAGGTATTGGAAGCACTACAAGGATGGGTAATGACTTACTGGACATTTGATCATATCCAAAACTTAACTACACACAAAAACAAAAACAACTAAAACCAACATTTGGGGTATACCTCTATAATATTTCATCACTACTTCTGGAGCAGTAAGAAATCAAGGAAAATTAGATAGGACACGGAAGTAGGATACAAAGATCCGCTTTAAACAAATGATGGCCGTACGGGCATAATGTACAACATCCATTTTTCCCACCTTTTCAAAATTATTCCCTGTTGCAATCTTAAAGCAAAAGTTATCCTTTCCATTATAAAAATATCATATACAATGTTAATCCAGTCATCCACATTAGGTTTTCCAGGTTTCAACCACTTCCTAGTAATAGCTTTCCTGCTGGCAGCACTTAAGATCTGGAAAAGATACTTATCTTTCATAGAAGCATTTGTACTGGTAAAGCACCAAAATATAAAAACTCAAATTTAAATGGAATATCCATATAAAAAACTTTTTGTAAAACTTTATGAATCTCCTGCCACTGATACACAAGACCAAAATATGTGAAAATGGTTTGCCTCAAGGCACCCACATTGTCGCCAGCATGAAGAAGAATTTGTGTAATGCCTTTTTTGAACTGGTGTTTTATAAAACCTAATAAGGGTTTTCCAGCAAAACACCCGCCAAACATTTGAACTTGAAGTTTTCCATTGTATCTCACATAAGCTCTCCCAGGTTTCTTCCTTTAATAATAATAATAATAATATATTTATTTTATATAGCGCCTTATCACATGCTCAAAGCGCTTTACAAATACAATTAACATGGAAACAAACAGACAAACTATCCTGACGGAAAAGCGGCGAATAATCAACGCCAGCGTCCTCTCACGTCAGGGTCCGGCAGTAGACATTAAAGAGCACAAGACACACAGATACAATTTTTTACACAAAACAGCCATCACAGTGATTGCTCTAGGCATACCCTCACTGTGATGGAAGGCAAAGTTTTATCTCCTCCTCATTCTTCTCCCGTGGCGCCACGAGGCGATCGAGGCTCCCAACCCCTTGAAGCCCCCACCGGGCGATGGAAAGTCCCAGGGCCGAGCCGAGCAGGCCGATGAAAGTCCTGGGCCCCCACCGGGCGATGGAAAATGCCGTGGCCGAGCCACGCAGGGCGATGAGAGTCCTGAGCCCCCACCGGGCGATGTAAAGTGCTGCGGCCGAGCCACGCAGGGTGATGAAGGGCCTGCGGGCGGGTTGATCGTGCCTCGCGCTTCGGGGCGGTCGAAGCTGCTACGGCTGGAGCTCCCAAAAGCCGGTCGCCAGCCAGGGACCTGCGAGCTCCCGATGTTGCGGTCTGCAGGGCCCATGGCCGAAGCCTCCGAGATGGTAAGTCCAGGCCCTGCGACCGGAGTCTTCGAGGTCGATCCCAGCTGGAGGCCGCCGACTCCACGATGTTAGGCCGTTGCGCGAACGGAGATACGACACGGTAAAGGTCGCATCTCCGTTGAGGAGGAGATTTAAAAAAGGTTTCCCCCAACCCCCCCACCACCCCCCTACATACACAGAATTAAAAATAAAACAAAACGTACATTTAACATCGACAATGACAAAAAAACACACAAAAAAACGGAGAGACTGCCGGTGAGCCGCAGCTGCAGAACACAGCCACGCCCCTTTAGAACCAGATTACCTTCCCTTTCCCATTTCTGTTTTACATACAGTGAGTTGCCTTTTCTCTGCCGTAAACCCTTGTATAATTTTGAGATGGTTTTCTGTTTTGAGCCTCCATGGTAAGCATCAATAAATACATTTAACAAAATATTATCCCATTTTACTTCTGCACATTCCTTTTGTATTTGATCTATATAATGGCGAATTTGAAGGTATCTATAGAAGTCATCATTATTCAAACCAAATTGCCTCTTCAGATTCTCAAAGCTGTTCATAGACCCCTTATGTAAAAATGTGCAATATGATGTCAAACTTTGAGAACTCCATCTTTTAAAACTAGTGTCCTGTCTTTTTGGTACAAAATCTGGATCAAACGTGCACCATCTCAAAACCTTCACAGCATCCCTCAGATGATTTTGGGTAACGACCTTATTCCATACCTTAAGTGATAATCGAATCCATGAGTTTCCCAAATTAATTAACTTATTTGTTAACTCCTTATCTCCGATTGCAGCCTGAATCGTAAATTCCTCTGTTATAGCAATCTCAATCTCCTTCCATCTAGCACAATAGTCGGGGTTGCACCAATAAATTAATGTTCTCAGCTGAGCAGCTGCATAATAGTCTTTCAAGCACGGGAGTGCAACCCCACCTTTATTTTTGGTCAGTTGTGACCCCTGGTATCTGATTCTTGGTCTTTGTCCCTGCCAAATATACCTCGAGATTTGTTTATCCCATTCTTGAAATTGTTGGTCTGATATATCTAGTGGAAGTGATTGAAAGAGATACAACAGCCTCGGTAACATAACCATTTTGACCGATTCAATATGAGATCCAAAATTAAGATAAGGTCCCACCTCCTAATGTCTTCCCTGATCTTATTGTTCAATGGGAGGTAGTTAAGCAAGTGCAGTTTAGTCAGATCTATTGGAATGTTTATTCCCAGATATCTCATGCATTCAGCATCCCACCTCAAGTTAAACTTTTCCCTTACTTTTACTGAGGGGCTATATTTGAAACTAAGAATTTGTGTTTTTATAACATTTAACTTATAGCCAGAGAAGGATCCATATCGTTCCAAAACATAAAATAACTGTAACAAAGACTGTTCAGGGTCTGACAAATACACCAATATGTCATCGGCAAATAAAGAAATCTTTTGTTCCCCTCCTTTCATTACTATTCCTTTGATATTATTATTCTGGATAATCCACTGACTCAAAGGTTCGATAAAAACCGCAAATAAAAGGGGGCTGATTGGACATCCCTGTCTTGTTCCTCTTTCTAGCAAAAATGGTTTTGAAACTACTCCGTTAATTTTCATTCTTGCACTTGGGCTATCATAAAGAGCCTGTATTGTTTTAATAAAAGTATTGTGAAATCCAAATCTATCTAAAGCTCTAAGCAAAAAAGACCAATTTACACAATCAAAAGCTTTTTCAGCATCTAACCCAACTAGGACTGCTTCTAAGTTAAATTTTGTTATGTGGTCAATTATGTGCAATGTCCTTCTAATGTTGTCTTGGGTTTGTCTCCCTCGAACAAACCCTGTCTGATCCAGGCTAATAATTTGTGGTAGCAAACACTCTAATCGTTTGGCTAGTATGTGAGTAAAAATGTTGTAATCCTGGTTGAGTACGCTCACTGGCCTAAAATTACTGCATACAGATTTATCTTTTCCCTCTTTCGGAATCAATGAGATTACTACCTCCTTCCAGGAGGGGGGCATTACGTTCTCTTTGAGAACCCAATTGAAAATGCGTTGTAACGTAGGGACCAATGAGTCCACCATTACCCGGTACCATTCTGAAGGGAACCCGTCTGGGCCCGGGGCCTTATTTGGTTTAAGATGTACTATAGCAGACCTAACTTCTTTCTCTGTTATTTCAGCTACAAGGGACTTACTCTGTTCACTGGTCAATTTTGGCAAATGAAATCCTCCATTTTCTCCCCACTGATTTGAGGTTGTAAATATAATCTTTTGAAATATATATCAAAACAATTTTGTATTTCCTTCAATTTATAGTGTGTAAAATTAGTTACAGGGTGTTTTATTTTATGAATTGTATTCTCTGCCTGTTGTTTTTTTAGTTTATAGGCTAATAATTTACTGGCTTTTCCTCCCCCATCATAATATTTCTGTCTTACAAAAATCAACTTTTTTTCTATATCTTTTGTATAAATATCATTTATTTCATTCTTCTTCTTCACAAGTAGTTCTCGGATTTTTTGATCATTTGTATCCTTATGGTTTTGTTCCAGTTGTTACAGTTCCACTTGTAGCCGATCTAACTTTTCATGTCTAGCTTTCTTTATGTGAGCACTGTATCCTATTATCTTGCCCCGAACAACCGCTTTACATGCATCCCGCAGTATCAGAGGTGAAACTTCGTCATTGTCATTTAGTTCCAGATACTCTGTAATATCGTTCTTAATCTGTTCTTTCATATGAGTCAGTACATATGTATTTAATCTCCATAAAGTGTCTATTTGATACCGATCAAGAAGTAGTTTTAAATACACAGGACTATGATCTGAAAGGTCCATGCTCCCCACCTCGCAGCTTACAATCCTACGAAGGTCTTTTCCAAAGGTAAGAAAATAATCAATCCGAGAATATGCCAAATGTGGATTAGAAAAATATGTGTAGTCTCATTTTGACAAATTTAGTTCTCTCCATACATCAATTAATCCAATATCCTTCATTGCCAAATTAATTTTTTTATTTATCAATTTCGGCTGAGCTATATGAACATTTGAAGAGTCCAGTTTAGGATTTAATCTAACATTAAGATCCCCCCCACAGATTAATACTCCCTGGGTTTCAGATATTATCAAATCAAACACTTGTTTAAAAAATTTCCAATCCGAGTTGGGAGGAGCATACTCGTTGCAATGACAATAAATGAATATTATTATTATTATATTAAACAGAGTAACCAATGAGCCGCCTAAATTACCTCTCATGAAGATATATCTCCCCTCTGGATCTCTCTTTTCAAAGGTGGGATCAAAACTTATATTGCTAGAGATTAATATTGCCACCCCCCTCCTATGACCAGCACTATATGATGAGGAGTACTGATGTTTAAAGCCCAGTCGTTTTAATTTAGCATGCTCTGTTTCAGACAGGTGTGTTTCTTGTAGAAAGGCCACCTCGACTCTATCTCTCTTTATTTTGGTTAATATCTTGCTTCTCTTAATAGGATTGATAAGGCCATTCACATTCTAAGTTACTATTTTAACTGCTTGCATTTAGTGTCCAATAAGTAGAAGAAATAAAAGTATATAAACCATACCAGCTCCAGTATCCATGCACGAAACAGCCCCCAAAAAACAACTACAAAACAAAAACACAATAATAACACTAAAGTAAATAAACGGACTTCCAACTGTGGGGTCCTGATTTTGACCCTATTAAAGCCCTGATGGTGAGAGGGCTTTGAGGTGTTGCCTCTCCCCCTGACAGGTGGGAGAGGGCCGTCTTCTAACAGTGGCTCTTCTGTTCCAAAGCTGTCCATCTATCCGGCTACCCGGTTAGAAGAGTCCACCCGACATATACGTAATATCCGTGTTCATAGCCTATACCATGCTCGTTTAATGTAACGAGTAAAAACAAGGCCTTAAAGTCTGTCCTCCGATGGGAGACGGGTCCTGAAACTCCCCAACATCAAAACTCGACTCACCCGCTCCAGAGGAGCCAGTGCTGCCGTCGCAGCTGCGGCTTGCCTGCAGTCCGTCTGTCTTTTGTGTTTTTTGTTGTTTTTGTATGAGTTGTAGTTTTAATATGGTGTAGTGTTTGTATGTTATGTGGGGGGGAGGGGGTGGGAGGGAACGGGAACTGTAAAAAATTCTCTCTCCCGAACGGAGACACGAACTTGTTTCTGTGTCGTGTCTCCGTTCCCGTTGCGGCCTACCAGCAGCCATGCACCTGGGACCACCTGGGGCTCTGGTTCGCAGAGCCCACGGCCCGGACTCACCACCTGCGGCGCTGGCTGCCTTCGGATGCTGCGGGAGCGGCTGCGACTCGTCTCCGGAGGCTCCGGCGCGGGCCGCGTGGACGTCGGAAGCCCGCAGGCCCCTGGGTGGGGGCCGACATCGGGAGCACCGGCAGCGGCAGAGGCAGCGTGTTCGCCTGTCCCGAATCGTGGGGCTTGGGTCGGCCCGCAGCGGACCTTTCACCGTCCGGCGCGGCGCTCCAATGTCGGGAGCCCCGACCGCCCCGACGTGGCAACTACAACAGCCTGACCTCGGGAGAAGACGGCAGGGAGGAGAGAAGACATTTTGGCCTTCCATCACAGTGAGGAGGGACTGGAGGAGACTCACTGTGATGGATGTTTCTTTTGTTTGGTGTTGGTGTATGATTGTATGTGTTATTGCATTTTTGTTGATTGTTCTTATTGGTCTTAGTGTTTCAACTGCGGGTAATGTTTCATTTCACTGCACATTTATGTGTATGTGACAGATAAACGACTATTGACTATTGACTATTGACTCTGCCATTCAAACCTTTCGGTTCAGTCATTATCCCGAGTCCTGGCGTCTAAAAGCCTGTAACTTTTCCTTGAAATCCACTTTCCTGACCGTTCTCTCCCGGTTCCCCGGTCTCCCGGCACTACGCCAAGTGAGATGCTGGATCCGCTCCAAAAGGGACTCCGGGTGTTTGATGACCGACACCGGGAGTCCCCTCTTCGCCATATCCTCCGTCGCCTCCTCCGCCGATCCATATACCACTGTTCCCTCCTGGTAGAAAACTCTTAACTTGGCCGGAAATGGAGTTTGAAATCTGATTTTCTTCTCCTTCAGGATTCTTTTCACTTCATTGTATTCCCTCCGTTTTTTTTAACACATCTGGCGCATAATCGTGATCCAGGTTAACTCTCTTCTCGAGGTATTGAAATCCTCTATTCTGCCAGGCCAGTCTAAGCAGCTCCTCTTTCATCCTGTAACTTGACAACTTGGCCACCATGGACCTCGGTCGGACATCCCCGGGCAGCTTCGACATCAGAGCTCGGTGCGCTCTCTCTACCCGTAGTTTAAAGGCGGCCGGGAGCCCCGGTCCTTCTCGCAACAAACTTTCCACAAAATCTACCATTGACGGGGAGTTCTCCTCTGCTCCCTCTTTAACTCCATGAATTCGGATATTTTCACGTCTGGAGCGGCTCTCTATATCCGTCAATTTGGCATCTAGGTATATTTGGAGTTGCAGCAGCTCCATCACCACGTCCTCTGCCACCTGTAGCCTGTTTTCAGCCGCGTCAATCCTCTCTTCCGCCTCCCCGATTCTGGTGTTCGTCTTAGTAATTTCTTCCCGAATTCCGTTCAGCTGCTCACTATTGTCCTTTCTAAACTCTCTCAACTCTTTCAATATGAGGCTGAGGTCCGCTCTCTCTCGTTCCTTATCTGGGTGCATTTGCTTATCATCGTCCTCCCTTGCACTGCTAGCTGAGGAGGCTCGGCTAGCCCCTTCCCCCTCACCATCGAAAAACTCCATCTGCGTCGACTGTTTACTCTTTCCTCTAGGCATAATCCTGACCCACAATATTTACGAAACAGCAACAAAAGTTTTGGAAATATTCGAGTTGTAATGGGTAAATATTAACTCAAAATGTCGGGAGCTCTTACCCTAATCTGCCATCTCGTGGCTCGTTCAACCGGAAGTCCGATTACAGAGAAGTTTCACAAAGATGTTGCCAGGACTTGAGGGCCTGAGCAATAGGGAGAGGTTGAACAGGCTCAGATTTTATTCCTTGGAGCGCAGGAGGATGAGGTGTCACCTTATGATGATGTATACGATCCTGAGGGGAATAGCTAGGGTAGAGGCACAGAGTCCTTTACTCAGATTCGGGGAATCAAGAACCAGAGGACATAGATTTAAGATGAGACTGGGGAAAGATTTCACAGGAACGTGAGGGGTCACTTTTTTTTATACAAAGGGTGACCAAAGACTGTTCTACTTAAGAACACTGAAAAAGTCTGGTCTACCCCAACAGCTGCTGACGACCTTCTACCGCTGCACCATAGAGAGCATCCTAACGCATGGCATCCCTTTGTGGTACCTCAGCTGCACGGAGGCAGAAAGGAAAGCTCTACAGCGGGTAGTCCATAGAGCTCAGAGGGCCATCGGAACACAGCT
Source organism: Rhinoraja longicauda (assembly GCF_053455715.1). NCBI lineage: Eukaryota > Metazoa > Chordata > Chondrichthyes > Rajiformes > Arhynchobatidae > Rhinoraja > Rhinoraja longicauda. Next base: position 18,805,601 of record NC_135971.1, on the reverse strand, counting down.
ACCAGACTTAGAGGGCATCTACAACACACGATGCCTCAGAAAAGCCACCAGCATCCACAAAGACTCTTCACACCCCTGCAACCGTCTGTTCGAACTCCTTCCATCGGGAAGACGATACAAGGCCTTCTACGCCCGCACCTCCAGACTCAGGAACAGCTTCATCCCCAGGGCCATAGCTGCTATGAACCGGTCCTGCTGAGCCGGATGGCCACAACGCAAAGATCAACTTGCACTTTACCCTGTCCAAAACTGTTACAACTGTTTCGTTTCGTTGGGTTGCTGCTGTCTAAATTACTTAAATTATTGCATCGTATGGGAGGCGCATTCCCAATCTCGTTGTACCCCTGGGTACAATGACAATAAAGATATATTGTATTGTATTGTGTTGTATTGTAGGTACATGGAATGAGCTGTCTTCCTATTGAGGGAGTGCAGCGCATGTTCACGAGGTTAATTCCCGGGATGGCGGGACTGTCATATGATGAAAGAATGGAGCAGCAGGGCTGGTATTCACTGGGATTTAGAAGGATGAGCGGGGGTCTTCATATCATATCATATCATATCATATATATACAGCGCGGAAACAGGCCTTTTCGGCCCACCAAGTCCGCGCCGCCCAGCGATCCCCGCACATTAACACTATCCTACACACACTAGGGACAATTTTTTACATTTACCCAGTCAAACTAACCTACATACCCGTACGTCTTTGGAGTGTGGGAGGAAACCGAAGATCTCGGAGAAAACCCACGCAGGTCACGGGGAGAACGTACAAACTCCTTACAGTACAGCACCCATAGTCAGGATCGAACCTGAGTCTCCGGAGCTGCATTCGCTGTAAAGCAGCAACTCTACCGCTGCGCTACCGTGACTTATAGAAACACATAAAATTATGAAGGGATTGGACACGCTGGATGCAGGAAACATGTTCCCGGTGTTGGGGCAGTCCAGAACCAGGGGTCACACACAGTTTAAGAATAAGGGGTCGGCCATTTAGAACTGAGATCAGGAAAAACCTTTTCAACCCAGAGAGTTGTGAAGCTGTGGATTCACCAGATATGTTCAAGAGAGAGTTAGATAGAGCTCTAGGGGCCAGCGGAATCAGGGGGTATGGGGAGAAGGCAGGAACAGGGCACTGATTGTGGATGATCAGCCATGACCACATTGAATGGCGGTCCTGGCTCGAAGGGCCGAATGGCCTCCTCCTGCAGCTATTGTCTATTTATCAATGTATCCCACCTTGTCCCCCTCCCCTCAACCTCTCCTCTTGTGGGTCCCTTGAAGACAGAAGCAGGGGAATTTATTATGGGGAACAAAGAAATGGCAGATGAGTTAAACCGTTACTTTGGATCTGTCTCTACTGAGGAAGATACACACAATCTCCCAAATGTTCTAGGGGCCGGAGAACCTAGGGTGATGGAGGAACTGAAGGAAATCCACATTAGACAGGAAATGGTTTTGGGTAGACTGATGGGACTGAAGGCTGATAAATCCCCAGGGCCTGATGGTCTGCATCCCAGGGTACTTAAGGAGGTGGCTCTAGAAATAGTGGAAGCATTGGAGATTATTTTTCAATGTTCTATAGATTCAGGATCAGTTCCTGTGGATTGGAGGATAGCAAATGTTATCCCACTTTTTAAGAAAGGAGGGAGAGAGAAAACGGGTAATTATAGACCAGTTAGTCTGACATCAGTGGTGGGGAAGATGCTGGAGTCAATTATAAAAGACGAAATTGCTGAGCATTTGGATAGCAGTAACAGGATCATTCCGAGTCAGCATGGATTTACGAAGGGGAAATCATGCTTGACAAATCTACTGGAATTTTTTGAGGATGTAACTAGGAAAATTGACATGGGAGAGTCAGTGGATGTGGTGTACCTCGACTTTCAGAAAGCCTTCGACAAGGTCCCACATAGGAGATTAGTGGGCAAAATTAGAGCACATGGTATTGGGGGTAGGGTACTGACATGGATAGAAAATTGGTTGACAGACAGAAAGCAAAGAGTGGGGATAAATGGGTCCCTTTCGGAATGGCAGGCAGTGACCAGTGGAGTACCGCAAGGTTCGGTGCTGGGACCCCAGCAATTTACGATATACATTAATGACTTAGATGAAGGGATTAAAAGTACCATTAGCAAATTTGCAGATGATACTAAGCTGGGGGGTAGTGTGAATTGTGTGGAAGATGCAATAAGGCTGCAGGGTGACTTGGACAGGTTGTGTGAGTGGGCGGATACATGGCAGATGCAGTTTAATGTAGATAAGTGTGAGGTTATTCGCTTTGGAAGTAAGAATAGAAAGGCAGATTATTATCTGAATGGTGTCAAGTTAGGAAGAGGGGATGTTCAACGAGATCTGGGTGTCCTTGTGCATCAGTCACTGAAAGGAAGCATGCAGGTACAGCAGGCAGTGAAGAAAGCCAATGGAATGTTGGCCTTCGTAACAAGAGGAGTTGAGTATAGGAGCAAATTTGAGGAAGGATATTCTTGCTATTGAGGGCGTGCAGCGTAGGTTCACTAGGTTAATTCCCGGAATGGCGGGACTGTCGTATGTTAAAAGGCTGGAGCAATTAGGCTTGTATACACTGGAATTTAGAAGGATGAGGGGGGATCTTATTGAAACATATAAGATAATTAGGGGATTGGACACATTAGAGGCAGGAAACAAGTTCCCAATGTTGGGGGAGTCCAGAACAAGGGGCCATAGTTTAAGAATAAGGGGTAGGCCATTTAGAACGGAGATGAGGAAGAACTTTTTCAGTCAGAGAGTGGTGAAGGTGTGGAATTCTCTGCCTCAGAAGGCAGTGGAGGCCAGTTCGTTGGATGCTTTCAAGAGAGAGCTGGATAGAGTTCTTAAGGATAGCGGAGTGAGGGGGTATGGGGAGAAGGCAGGAACGGGGTACTGATTGAGAGTAATCAGCCATGATCGCATTGAATGGCGGTGCTGTCTCGAAGGGCTGTATGGCCTACTCCTGCATCTATTGTCTATTGTCTATTGTCTTCTGCCTGCCCTCCTTTCCCACCCCTCCTCCCTCCTCCCCTCCCACCCCTCACCCCCCCTCCTCATTTTCACCTTCCCTTCTCCTCCCCAAACACCTCCCCCCACTCCCCCATAACCCGCCCTTCCCCTTTTTCCTCCCTCTTCCCTGTCCAGGTTGGGACCAGGTCGCGTCTCCATGGAGACGGGCCCCGCCGTTGCCCCCCTCTCCCCCCTCCTCCGGTCGCCATGGTTACTCACCCCCTCTCCCCCCTTCCTGCTCCAGTGATGGCCCGCCCGCGCGCCCAACAACACGTCACTGGCCGGCGCCGCTATTCCGCCCCGTCGCCCCCGACACGTGACATAAGATCGCTATTCACCCGCCCAGACACGTGACACCAGACCCCATTCACCCGCCCCGACACGTGACACCAGACCCCATTCACCCACCCCGACACGTGACACCAGATCTCCATTCAACCCGCCCCCGCCACGTGACAGTTGTCTCCGTCCACACCCCCCTTTCCCCCCGGCACGTGACAGGAGCAGGGAGGTTCTGCTGCAGTTGTACAGGGCCTTGGTGAGACCACACCTGGAGTATTGTGTACAGTTTTGGTCTCCTAATCTGAGGAAAGACATTCTAGCCTTAGAGGGAGTACAGAGAAGGTTCACCAGATTGATCCCTGGGATGGCAGGACTTTCATATGAAGAAAGACTGGATAGACTGGGCTTGTACTCGCTGGAATTTAGAAGATTGAGGGGGAATCTTATAGAAACATATACATTTCTTATGGGGTTGGAGAGGCTAGATGCAGGAAGATTGTTCCCGATGTTGGGGAAGTCCAGAACTAGGGGTCACAGCTTAAGGATGAGGGGGAAGTCTTTTAGGACCGAGATGAGAAAACATTTCTTCACAGAGAAAGTGGTGAGTCTGTGGAATTCTCTGCCACAGAAGGTAGTTGAAGCCAGTTCATTGGCTATATTTAAGAGGGAGTTAGATGTGGCCCTTGTGGCTAAAGGGATCAGGGGGTATGGAGAGAAGGCAGGTACAGGTTACTGAGCTGGATGATCAGCCATGATCATATTGAATGGCGGTGCAGGCTCGTAGGGCCGAATGGCCTACTCCTGCACCTATTTTCTATGTTTCTAACAGGCTCATCCGACCACCTGCCCACGGCACGTGACAGCAGAGTGACATAACTCAGGGCGCTCGCATTGTCCCGCCCTCCGCACGTGACAAGGGCCCCCGCTCCCCGAGTCTCATCCCTGCTTCAAAGATTGGCAACTCTTTGAAGCTTTGGTCATGGGGATGAACATAAGTTGCAGAAGTGAAGTTCCAGGAAGTTATCCACAGTGCCATTCAACAAAACAGTTGTGTTTATTTCTAAATCATTCTGTTCAGTGAAAAGGGATAGACAAACAGCCCTGTTTAAACGTGTTCATTCATTAAAAAATCTCCTGGGAGCCCTTGACTTGGTCACCCAACCTACGCCTGGACTGACAGTGGGAGCAGATGTTTCAGTGTCCCATCTGCAAAGCCCACAGCACTCACTTTGTCCAACTGATTGGTAAGGCTGCACTCGAGAATATTATGTTCAAAAGGACACAAAGTGCTGGAGTAACTCAGCGGGTCACAAGTGATAGGAGCAGAATTGGGACATTTAGATTTAGAGATACAGCGCAGAAACAGGCCCTTCGGCCCACCGGCTCCACGCAGCACATTAACATTATTCTTCCACCCACTAGGAACAATTTTTACATTTGCCCAGCCAATTAACCTACAAACCCGTACGTCTTCGGAGTGTGGGAGGAAACCGAAGATCTCGGAGAAAACCCACGCAGGTCACTGGGAGAATGTACAAACTCCGTACAGTACAGCACCCGTAGTCAGGATCAAACCTGAGTCTCCGGCGCTGCATTCGCTGTAAGGCAACAACTCTACTGCTGCGCCACCATTCGGCCTATTGTCTACTCCGCCATTCAATTATGGCTGATCTATCTCTCCCTCCTAACCCCATTCTCCTGCCTTCTCCCCATAACCTCTGATACCCGAAATAATCAAGAATCTATCTATTTCTGCCGTAAAAAACATCCACTGATGGCCTCCACAGCCATCTGTGGCAAAGAATTCCACAGACTCACTACCCTCTGGCAAAATGAAAATCCTGCTCATCTCCTTCCTAAAAGAACATTCTTCAATTCTGAGGCTATGACCTCTAGACCTAGACATTCCCACTGGTGGAAACATCATCTCCACTATATCCAAGCCTTTCATTATTTACTATGTTTTGATGAGGCCCCCCCGCATTCTTCTAAACTCCAGCGAGCACAGGCCCAGTGCAGTCAAACGCTCATCAGGCAGCATCTATGGAGAACATGGATAGGCGACGTTTCGGACTCAATCCGAAATGTCACCTAATGAGGTTCTCCGGTGATGCTGCCTATTCAATTATTCAAATATTCATTACACCAAGTCAAGCCTGATGCACCAATTAAGTCATACAGTGTGGAAACGGGCCCAACAGCCCAACTTGCCCATCTCAACCAACATGCCCCTGCCCCACATTTGGCCAACGACCCTCTGAACCTTTCCTATCCATGTTCCTGTCCAACTGTCTTTTAAACTTTAGATATACAGCGTCAGGGTTCAATCCTGACTACGGGTGCAGTCTGCACAGAGTTTGTACGTCCTCAGTGTGACCGCATGGGTTTCCTCCAGGTGATCTGGTTTCCACCCACATTTCAAGACGTGCAGATTTGTAGGTTAATTGGCTCCGTTAAGAAATTTAAAACGTCCCCATTGTGTATGATAGTGTTGATGGTAATGGTCATAGTGTTGATGGTTCGGCACGAACTAGGTGGGCTGAAGGGCCTGTTTCCGATCTGCACCTCTGAAATGAACTAAACTATACGAAACTAAGTCCATCCAATGGAGCGGATGTCACTGGGGTTTAACAATTCACCTGAACGTCAGCATCTCATTCCCCCAGCACCCCACAGGGATGGTCACCCTTGGGAAACGTAAATTTCCTGAGCAGTCTGTGACCCATAGCACTGTGGAGATAGTGCTATATTTACACCCCATAGTGCTGTGCCCATAGTATACTGCCCAAGCTGCTGAATGCGGACAATGTTTTCTGTTTTTTGTTGGCAGTCTCACATTCCAATCACCCAATCAACTGGATAAAGTTAAAAAAAAACACAGATCCTGAAAATCCGAATGGAAACACCATTCATCGTCCTCGCAACATGGACCCACTACAGTTCACATACCGTCCGAACAGGTCCACGGATGATGCGGTCTCCCAGGTTCTGCACACCGCTCTCTCTCATCTGGACAGCCAGGGGGGCTATGTGATGATGCTGTTCATTGACTTTAGTTCAGCATTCAACACAATAGTCCCCAGCAGACTGGTTCAGCAGCTGCTGGAACTAGGGATTAGCACCCCTCTGTGTGCCTGGGTCCTGGATTTTCTCACCGCCAGGCCCCAAGTGGTCAGGATGGGGGAACACACATCTAGCTCCCTCAGTCTGAACATAGGATCCCCCCATGGTTGCGTCCTTAGCCCCCTACTGTACTCCCTGTACACACATGATTGTGGGGCCAGGTTCAGCTCAAACTCCATCATCAAGTTTGTTGATGACACTGTGGTGGTGGGCCGGATCTCCGACAACGATGAGAAGGCCTACCGGGAGGAGGTGGCTGATCTGGCACTCTGGTGTCAGGACAATAGCCTCCTCTTGAATGTCACTAAAACTAAGGAGCTGATTGTGGACTTTAGAAGGGCTAAACATCCAAGGACGTACACGCCACTGGAGATAAATGGGTCTACTGTGGATAGGGTGAGCAGTTTTAAATACGCCTTTACCACGTTAGACAGCTGAGGAAATTCAGAGTGTCTCTGGGGATCCTTCATTGCTTCTACTCTGGGGCTGTAGAGAGCATCCTGTCCGGCAACATTACAGTCTGGTTTGGGAACAGCTCTGCCCAGGACAGGATGGCCCTGCAGAGAGTAGTGCATTCGGCAGAATGCACCATGGGAACTACACTCGTCCCCCTGCAGGACCTATACATCAGAAGGTGCAGATCCAGAGCAAGCAAGATCATGAGGGACCCCTGTAAGGGCTCAAATTCAGCGTAGCCATGTGGGTTTTATTGCAGGGGTGTAAAAAAGGTGTAAAAGCTCCAGCTCGATTATGTTGCCAGGACATCCTGTTTATGGCTAAGGGTATCCTTTGGTATGCGCAACTGGCTTTAAGGCTTTGATGGTTAGCCATCCTTTGAAGTGTTAAGAAGAACAACTTGCCATATGGACTGCCCTTTGTTCCCAAGAAAGAAGAGGTCACGATGGACACAACGGACACGGAGGTCCCGAAAGACACATAAAGATTTACAGGACATTGTAAAACTTGCCATATAAGGTAGCAACAGGAAATGTACTGGCACATGTATTTCGGGTATAAATATGTGTAATTGTTAGCATTCGGAGAGAGAGACTACACTGGCTTCCTAAGCGTTTCTAAATGCTTCGGTTTCTAGACTCTCTCCCACCTGGGTGAGTAGAATAAAGAGGTTAAACGAATTCGGTTGTTTTTTCTAATAGGCCACAGACTACAACATTTGGCGTAGTCGGCAGGATCTCTTTGGCACCGTCAACCACGAACGACTAAGCGGCATCGGTGGCTGAAACACGTCCGAAGGGGACAGAGTGCACTTCTCGACCGTTGTTCGAGACCCCGGACGTTGACGTTTTTCAGACACTGAAGTCCCTCGTTTGGGGTTGATTTCGTGTTCAACTGAGATTCACGGACGAACCAATAAGGAAAAGGACAAGGACAAGGATAAGGTTCCGGATTTGGAAGGTAAGGGGCGGTCACTCTTGTTGTCATTGTCTTGGTCTGGATGAAATTGATCGTTTGGTAATATTTATTAGTAGTATTTATTGGTAACATATTTTCTGGTAATTGGCAATCAGACATATGGGACAGTCTTTGGATAAGAGTGATGGCGGTGCCCCGGTACAACACATGTGTTATTTATTTATTTGCTTTGTTAATGAAAAGATTGGGAAACGAGGCCTGGCCAGTAGGAGGTACATGGAATGTAGAGACTATCAAAGAGGGGGTGCAGAAGCTCCATCAGGAGTCGAGGGAGCGAAGTTGGAGGGAAAATGCAAGTAGTAGAGGGATATCAGTGTGTGATAGGTTGGGAATACCGAAAACATGCGATATTTTGCAAACGGAATGTAAGGTGTATGATCTAAGACTTGACCGTGATACCCGAGCTCGAGATGAATTTAAACCCGGTACCAAAGGGATATATCCCGCCCAACAACAACAAAAGTCAGAGTCCGAACCACTGGAAGGCATAGCGGCTATATTAGGTAATCAGGAATCCGAGGGTGACGAGGAACCCTGGACGTGTCCGATCCCCACAGCCCCACAGGCAGAGCCACCGGCTGCGGTGGTGCCAGTCCCGGTTCTACCCACCCGCCAGAATATTGGGGACTACCCCCCCGATTATGAGGCAGCATCAGGGAATATGGATAGGTCCCAGACAACCGTTGGTGAAAGGGTTAGGTTGCACCACGGACAAGAATCCGCACGATCGGCGCTAGAGATTGAGGATAGTGCCCACCCAAGTTTTTTCAGTACACCTCATGCTGCCCAGCAGGTTGAATTATTTGCCCTCACACGGGCCTGCCACCTTTGCGCTGACCAATGTGCTAATATTTACACCGACTCACGATATGCTTTTGTGGTTGCACATCATTTTGGTAACCTGTGGCAGCACAGGGGCTTTTTGACTGCAGCAGGCACTCCTATTAAAAATGCCCTGTTTGTCCGAAATCTACTAGCGAGTTTAACACTCCCGAAAATCTTGGCTGTCGTTAAATGTAATTCGCATACATCTGTCAAGGATCCCATTTCTTTCGGGAATGCATTGGCTGACACATTGGTACGCACAGAAGCCCTGACCCCTACCATTTTAGTTTCTTCAGGTGAACAACAGCAGTTTTCTGCAACTACCGCTATGCCCAGTGTTTCGGAATTCTGCCAGCTTCAGGGGGACGCCCCCGAGGCTGAGAGACACCAGTGGAGCCAGGATGGGTGTTCCCCTCGCGAATCTAACTCACTTTGGGTTACTACCTCTGGCAAAGTTTTTGTCCCTAACGCGCTTTTACCTGTTTTGTTGTATTATGTGCACTCTCTTACCTATGCTGGTAAGAGGGGAATGTTGGATGTAATAAATACTACATGGTATCACCCCAAAATACATTGGGGTTTACAAATTGATTTTATTGAATTGCCACGTGTACATAGTTATAAGTATTGCTTAGTTATTGTTGATGTGATTAGCTGATGGGTTGATTTTGCTATTGATGTTGCTATTTTGCTATTGTTACTCCTGCTATTAGGGGAAGTGCACTCAAGAATTATATGGTATTGTGGTCAATCTGTATTTACTCCATGACATTTATGTAAAGATGATCAGATGATGTGCAGAGGAGACAAAGGCAAAATACCCTGGAAGGCAGAAAGAATAGGACCATGCTCAGGATAGTTTAATGGTTTAATAAGACCAGAGCTAAACAATTGAGAGACCAAGCCTATTGGGTTGTACCCTGTGGACATGCTTTGTGCCAGTTTAATTTCCAATGCCTGACAGATGAATTTAGTTTTCCATGTAAGAAGCAGCAGCCATATCAGGGACGATCTAGACGAACTTGAGGGTTACATCAGTCGTCCCTACGAGAGGAGATGAGGGGAAGAATAGACTGGGAAAAATTGGAGGTTACATGGGAATTTTGTTTTTGTCTTTCAGTCCAGATATTTTAAAATTCATGTTACAAGTTGACAAAACTTTTAATCAGGCGTAGCAACTTCATGGTGAACTATTTTATGGATAACACCTTTCCTTACTCCTATTCCGTGCACGCTTTACTATTGACTTATTTACTGCCTAGTAACCGACCAGATGACTGTGCATTTCAATGTTTTAATGGGTGGTCCTTGAGACCCTATCTTAATCAAACACAGGAGAATTGGCTCCGGATACAAGTTAATTCTCCTCATGACTCTCCAGAAACACCAATACAACTTGTTTCTGTAGAATGGGATCTAAACCAAATGAAGTTAGCCTGTCTATAGGATTCAGCACATGCACCCATATCAGTACTGCAGTTCCCCCAAGACCTCTTAATGGGACTTACTTAATATGTGGGAGCTGAGCATATGTCTGGTTACCAGGACTTTCGCCACGGTATGATCAGGGGTCTTATGAGACCTGGACAGGGTGCTGTTATCTAGCTTTTGTAATCCCACATTTACGAATCATAAATCATCCTCTACAGCATCCAGAGTGGAGCTCTAAACGAGCTGTATCGGAGTTTGAGGGGTTTTGGTGGCTAATATTCCCGAGATGGGGAACCGCTCGGGCGGGAACTGAAATTTGAAACTTAGCTAGTGCCCTGGAACAATTAGCAAATTGTACCGCTGATGGACTGTACGAGACTCAGGAACAAATAGGCCAGTTAACAAATGAAATGATAGCCCTGCGTCTTGTCGCTCTCCAGAATCGTACGGCTCTAGATTTCCTGCTAGCCGAGAGAGGGGGTACCTGTGCTATGATAGGGCAAGAATGTTGTACATTTGTACCAGATGTATCCTCTAATATCACCAATATCGCGGGGCATGTGAAGGAGGTTATAGAAAGAGCATTTAGCGTTTGAGCCCTCTGAGGGGGCGCTGTGAACTGTTTATGTATGTGCTGTTATGTTTGTGTGCCATTGTATGTTTGTTCTTAGTACCTGAACTGATGTACAGCGCTTTGGTCAATGTGGGTTGTTTTTAGATGTGTTATACAAATAAAATTGACTTGACTTGACTAGGATAATAGGGGCAGAATTAGCCCAAGATCGAATTAATGCTTCAGGATGGGATTGGTTTGGTTTAGGATATTTGTGGGGGCCGATTCTCCATTATGGCAGTATCATTGCATTAATTGTTGTGATTCTGTTAATCTGTTATTGCTTCGGTCCATGTATACGCCAAATATTTGTCAATCAACCACTTTAAAAGACTGTGATTATAGTATAATCAAAGAGGGGATGTAAGGGCTCAAATTCAGCGTAGCCATGTGCGTTTTATTGCAGGGGTGTAAAAAAGGTGTAAAAGCTCCAGCTCGATTATGTTGCCAGGACATCCTGTTTATGGCTAAGGGTATCCTTTGATATGGGCAACTGGATTTAAGGCCTTGATGGTTAGCCATCCTTTGAAGTGTTAAGAAGAACAACTTGCCATATGGACTGCCCTTTGTTCCCAAGAAAGAAGAGGTCACGATGGACACAACGGACACGGAGGTCCCGAAAGACACATAAAGATTTATCGGACATTGTAAAACTTGCCATATAAGGTAGCAACAGGAAATGTACTGGCACATGTATTTCGGGTATAAATATGTGTAATTGTTAGCATTCGGGGAGAGAGACTACACTGCCTTCCTAAGCGTTTCTAAACGCTTCGGTTTCTAGACCCTCTCCCAACTGGGTGAGTAGAATAAAGAGGTTAAACGAATTCGGTTGTCTGCCTGTTTTTTCTAATAGGCCACAGACTACAACACCCCTGCCACCCCAGCAATTGACTATTCCAGATGCTACGGTCAGGCAAACGCCTCTGCTGTCACGCTGTGAAAAAGGAGAGGATGAGACGGAGTTTCTTCCCACAGGCCATCGGGACTGTTAACTTTTATAACTCCAGGGGCTAAATTTTGTCTTCTCTATATTAACTTTATTTATATGCTGTAACTGTAATTCTTTTTTGTGCACAATCCACTTTCATTTCAATACACATCGTGTGTGTGTATGTGACAAATAAACTTGACTTGTATTAGACCTAAAATGTAGTCTGTTTCACCTTGCAGATGCTGCCTGACCTGCTGAGTATTTGGGGCAATTTATGCTTTTATTCCACATTTTAAGCCATGCATGTGGTTTGGGCCGCAGGTGTGGTAACAGGTGACAGAAGTCACTTATTAAATCAGATTCCCGCTGTTTCTGCAATTGTCAAAGTTAATTCTCAAAGTTACAGCTGGTCTGTGGTCGCACCGCGTGGCGTTGCTGCCATCTAGTGGCGGGACCAAGAAGTGACGCGATTAACGCGTTGAAATGAACGGATCGACAGCTCTGATTCCACTTGCTGTTTATTTCTCTCTTCCCACATTTACATTCCCCCTGGTTTTATTTCCACGCTCACTGGGGGTTTTACGACGCGGAATTTGGGGATTAAATGGGAGCCGTTCAGCGCCGACCTGTTGTCCACCGGGTTTCTGCCCCACAGCCCCTGAGCCCCGCTCCTGACGCCGGTCCCGGGACCCGACCCTTTTACACACCCGGAGCGGAACCGGAGCAGATCCTCAGCCACTGGTTTACATAATAAAGCCCGAAGAAAGGATAAAGTTTCCCCGTGAATTTATTCCCAGTGAAGGTGTGGAGATGGGACTTGGTGTCCGCGTCGTAAAATGAAACTGTCCCGGACTCGTAACTGAGATAAACTCCCACCCTCCCGGGGATGGGACGGGCGGGGAGACGGGATGGAGGGGAGGTGAGTGCATTAAACCCGGCATCCCCCCGCCTGATGCTCCAGACTCCAGTCTTCGGGGTCTGTGTGACCCGTCCCTTCCTCTCCACAGACTCTGCGGCGACTCCCAGACTCCAGCCCCGACTCCCCGCCACCTCCACCTCCCAGTAATGTCTCCCCGATGTGAATCCCTCCGATCCCAGCACACACGCACTGCCTGTAAACCTCTTCCCGGTGTCAGGGAGACTCCTCCGGGTCCCGGTCCATCTCACCCTCTTCCGATCCTCAGACACCTCGAGCCACGGACCCGCTGTTTCCACATCCAGGGTGACGGAGACTGGGGGGAGAAGCAGAGAATCAGAGAGTCCCCGGGGGTCGGGGGGAGACTCGGGCAGCGCGGCCCCGGGACCGGGGGAGAGGCCGCTCGGCCTCAGGCACAGGCGGGCGGACAACTGAAACCCTGCCCGGGGTTTCACCCCGACAACAGCGGGTGGACAACAGACATCTCTCCCAGAGTTTTTATCCGGGGATGGAGAGGGGAATTTCGTGAGGTGGGGAGGGTGGACGAGTGCAGAGAGTGAGGAGGATTGCGAGATTGCGGTGGGGATGGGGGAATGAAGCGGGTTATTCAGATATGGAGGCAGTTTGGAGCAAGAGGAGATTGAGGTGAGCGGTAATTTGAGGTTGTTAAAGAGGAGGTAGAGGTGTGGGGTGGAATTGCCATGATCATAGTGAATGGGGGCAGACGTGAGGGGCCAGATGACCGGCCCCTGTTTCTTTGAGTGGAGGGTGAGAGAGAGGGAGGGGTGGCTTGGACCGTGGAAGGAAGCAGAGGTTGAATGATCAGGTGTTAGACAGAATGGGTGGAGACTTGTGGTTGTGGGGTCATTGAAAGAGAGCGCATTCACGGGTGGATTTGATGGGTGTGCACAACTAACACACTGATCTCATTGTGAACCAATATATAAACTTCACTGAGGGATTTGACAACGTTCCGCGTGTAAGGCTGGTCCAGAAAGCGAAGGCAGGTGGGAGCCAAGGCGAGCTGATGGAATGGATCCACAATTGGCTTGGTGGTTGGAGGTAGAAGGTCGCGGTAGAAGGGTGATTTTTCTGCTTGGAGGTCTGTGACTGGTGGTGTGCAGCAGAGATCGGTGCTTCAACCTTTGCTGTTCATGTTATATGATCATGGCTTGGATGTGAATGTGGGCGGTGTCATTAGTAAGTTTGTGGAGGAAGCAAAAATTGTGGATAGTGGGGAATGTTGTCAAAGTCTACAGCAGGATGCAGGGTAATTATCTAAACCTTATTTGCATTCAGAGATATCAAATCACGAGAGTGCAGGTTTATATTGAGAGCAGGAATTTTAAAGTATATCTGAGATTTAGGTTTTACTAGACCAAGTTGGGCCCAAACCTCTCCTGCATTAGTGCAGCACCCTCTCCTCCCCCCCCCCCCCCCCCCCCACCCCCCCCCCCCCCTCCCTCCCTCCTCCCTACCTCCCTGGGAGATAAATTTAAACTTTAAAATGTGAATAACTTAAAAAATATAACACCGATTTCAATTAAACTCTTTCCATTCGCACCAAAGGGATGACGGTAAGTAAGGTGGGCCTAAAATTGTCGCACTATCGTGTACCTTTTTGTCTGTAGTTCAGGAACGAACAAACAAACAAACGAGAAGTTTAGTACATAGATTTACACTGAGAGTGGGTGATATCTGGAACATGCTACAGTGGATGTGGTGGAGTGGGATATCATCGCTATATAGGAGATATTTAAATAGTTGAGGTGCAGAAGAATGCCGATGGAATGTGGGCAAATCGATTAGTATAACTGGGAAAAGATGGTCATGGACACAATGGGCCGAAGGGCCAGCCTCTGTAATGTACAACCATGGCTCTCAGGTCCAAGAGCACTGAATGACTCCACAGCCACCGGTGCAGGGTCGTTCCTCAGTCTCTGCGTGCAGTAATGTCTCCTTATCTCTGTCCTACACGGTGCAGCCCACATTCTGAGAGAGTGCCCGCTCTCCAAACCCATCTGACAGGGGAACCATCCTCCCTGCATCCATCCCACTGAGCCCTGTAAGGACTCTGTGTTTCACCGAGATCTCCTCTAATACACCCAAACGCTCGAGTACACAGGCCTAGACTACCCAATCTCACACCGCACAGCAAAATCATTGTCGCAGGGACAAGGATTGTCAATCTTTGCCGCATTCAACTCTGTGTAAGGTTTATCATACTGTAGGTATGAAAAAAACTAAAGATCACAAGAAAATAGCAGGAGGAGTAGGCTCCACTCCTCAGGCCGACTCCACCATTCAATGTGATCCTGACTGATCTAAGATGGCACCATTTCCTGTTCTCCATAACTGCTTCCAAGCCCGTCAGGGGCTCCCCGGGACAACAGGAAAAAGGGTGGCCACCCGCAAAAAAAAAAAGTTAGGAGGTTCTCCGCTTTATTTGGACTAATAGCCTGTTGAAAACGGGGACTACTGGTGGCACAGGAGCATTGAGATAAGGATATATTACTGAATGGGATTTAATGGTGGCTGGACAGACGGGTGACTGCAAAGAAATGAATGACTGAAGAAAGGAGTGTGGGTATGAGGTAATGTAAAGAAGATAAGGTTTGGAATAATCCTATAAACATAGACTGCCCGATGTACTAAGTGGGCAGTCAGATCCTGATTGTTCCAGCCGTTGTTTGCAAATAAAGGCTTTTAACTTCTTGAAGAATTCTCCGTGTCATCTGCTTAATTTTGAACACCGGTAACCACGACAAAATTGGCGTAGTCGGCAAGATCGGAAAGAGGCCCGTTCAATAACGGACGACAAGCTAAAGGCGCTTCCAAGCCCGTCAGGGGCTCCCCGGGACAACAGGAAAAAGGGTGGCCACCAGCAAAACAAAAAGGTAGGCGGTTTTCCGCTTTATTTGGACTAATAGCCTGTTGAAAACGGGGACCACTGGTGGCACAGGAGCGCCCAGGCGGTCCAAGGGCCTCTCCGATCCAACAGAACCTATCGTTAAATTACTTTTTGAAAAAGGAGACCCGGAGGATTGCTGGAGAAGGCTGCGTAGTGGGGTAAGTGGATAATAGTCAAGTAAGATCTTGTGCGACGTCAATAAGACCTTGTCGATACCGCCCTAAGAGGATAGGGGATTGGTTGGCTAGGGGTCTGGACGGGCAGGATAAAACATCCTGTGGATACCACTCCAGTTAACTAGGGATCTGCACAGGTAAGATAAGGCGTCCTGTGGATACCATTTTGATTAGCTAGGGGTCTGTACGGGCAGGATCAGATGATCTGTGGATACCGCCCTAAGTGAGTACGGGCAGAACAAGAATTGGAATAATTGGATAACATTAAAAAATAAAATTGCAAAATATTAAAGAAATATAGTAGAACTGTAGAAGATAGAAATAGCGTAGTAGGTAGTATAGTATAGTGACCATAGAGACGGAACGGAGTGAGAACAAGGACTGCATTTAAACTGACTGACCAAGTGCACTAACATAAGACGAGTACAATTGGACTCATGAATCCCCATGCTAGATATTAGGAGTGCCCAGAGAACCCGAATGGGAAGGGACTTTACCCAGTGATAACGCGAGAGGCAGAAGAAGAACCCATGGTTCAGGTAATTTTGGGAGGACGGTTAACACCTATGATGATAGACACTGGAGCTACATATACTTGTGTACAGCCGCAGTATGCCTCCCACCTTCCCAAGTCAGGAAAATTTGTTAAAACTGTAGGGTTGTCGGGAAAAACACAGTTAACACGATGCACAACCCCCGTAAGTTTGAAAATGAGCAATAGAGAAATAGTATTACCGATATGTTAATAACACCTATAGGTCATATACCTGTGCCTGGAGGACCATTTAGACACTTGGTGATCGACTATGTGGACATGCTGAAAACGGTAAGAGGGAAAAGATACATGCTGGTAGTAATAGATAGATTTAGCAGATGGGCGGATGCGATACCGTCTAAAGATGTGGGTGCAGGAACTGTAGTCAAGTTTCCGACTGACGAGGTCATCCCACGATTCGGCATACCGACCGAAATCAGTTCCGACAATGGAGCGGCTTTTATGCAAAAAACAGTTAAGTTGGTGCTGCAAACCCTAAGAGTGAAACAAAGATTTGAGTGTGTGTTCCACCCTCAGTCTCAGGGCATGGTAGAAAGGGTTAATGGAACGTTGAAAGCTAAGTTGAATAAGATTTGTGCAACCACAAAGTTAAATTGGATCGATGCCCTGCCACTGGCATTAATGAGCTGTCGCATGCAAACTAATCGAATAACTCATTTAACACCACACAAAATGCTCACTGGCAGACCCATGCTGATACCCAGATGGAGAGGTCCTTACAAGGGACCAAGCCTGGAACAATTAGAGGTGGAAGTGAAACAATACATGCAACAGTTAACTATGATACACAAGTCTATTTATACACAGGAAAAGCAAAGGGAGCCAGAGGTGGACCAGGAAGAAGGGCCTATTAAACCCAGAGATCAGGTTTATGTGCGAGCTTTTCGACGAAGGTGGAATGAACCAAGAAGGGAGCGACCATTCACGGTAACTAAAGCCTCACTGACTGCCGTCCAGGTAGAGGGCCGGTCTACATGGTACCATCTCAATCATTGTACAAGGACTGTCCCACAGGCACAACCTGTGAATAACCTCGAGGTAAGCGGGCAAGAGAACGAAAATACAGGAGAAGAGGTAAGCGAGCGTGAGAACGAAAACGCAGGGGAAGGATCAAGCATTGACCAGATCATAAAGGAAGTCTTGGGGGACATTAGTGATTCTGAGGTTGTTGAAAATGAGGTTGTGGGCGCCTGTCCTCCTCGCGACAATATGGGTGGAGGCCACGATTGCTTCTTCCAACTCAAACCTGGAAGTCCTCGACTTTGCAGACTTGGACTTGGCAGAACCAGACTGGTCCTAACGTTGCCCTGCTAGGGTCAGGGGAGCAGGTGCGGAATCGAAGGGACATTAAGAAAAGGGATGTCTATTGAAATCGTCCTGCTTGTAATTGCTATAATATTGTGTTGTGTTTTTCCATGTATCAAATCTCTCCTCGTGCAAGCTACTGTGAAGCAGTTCCCGTTGTTCCAGGATAAGAGCGCGTCTACCCTCCAAGGGAAGCAGACCCTGCCGATAGAATACTATAATGATGACCAAATTGCATTGGAGGAGTACTAGGGATATAGATTGTAAGGGTAGCTGGGTCTTTTTTCCTACCCCAGGCAAATGGGGGTGGGGTTTTGGCCTAGTGACCCAGGACTTTAGTATGATAGAGGAAGAACACTGACGAGCTGCACATTATATATCTCAACACCCTGAAGTGGGGGCTAATAATGATCAGGTTTATGCCGTAAGCCAATGACATGTGCGACTGTTAGTTTTCTTTTTCTGTGAGACCATGTAGGTCTCAAAGGGGGATATATGGGAGTATATATTTTGTATAGTGCACGAAATTCAGACATTCAAGTGTTAACTCTGTAGCATGTGTACTCTTAGGCATTCCTCAGTTAGCCTGGCATTATTCCTCAGTTAGCAGTCCTTAGATCCCTTGTTCCATATTTGGGTCCTTAGACTTAATCCTTAGGCATTCCGACTTTGGTAACCTTTGACTTAGGGATTGCCTGTATACCATTATCTCTTTGCCTTGTCACATTTGGATGAAAGATAATGGTGGCAAGAGAAGAGAAGACATATGTCTTGGGAGGATGGATGGACTAGAATAGAAAATATGGGTGGGGGAGTGTGAAGAGATAAGAGTATTAAGATAAGGGTAAGGCAGTAAATGGGATTTAATGGTGGCACACCAGACAGGAGGACTGCAAAGAAATGAATTATTATAGAGCAGGAGTGTGGGTATGAGGTAATGTAAAGAAGATAAGGTTTGGAATAATCCTATAAACATAGACTGCCCGATGTACTAAGTGAACAGTCAGGACAGTCATGCGGTTGACTTCCTGATTGTTCCAGCCGTTGTTTGCAAATAAAGGCTTTTAACTTCTCGAGGAATTCTCCGTGTCGCCTGTCTTAATTTCGAAGCTAAAGAAAACCACGACAGCCTCCACAGCCTTCTGTGGCAATGAATTCCACAAATTCACCACCCTCTGATTAAAAACATTTCCCCTTATCTCAATAGACAATAGGTGCAGGAGGAGGCCATTCGGCCCTTCGAGCCAGCACCGCCATTCAATGTGATCATGGCTGATCATTCTCAATCAGTATCCCGTTCCTGGCTTCTCCCCATATCCCCTGACTCCGCTATCCTTAAGAGCTCTATCTATCTCCTTCCTAAAAGTACATCTTTTAATTCTGAGGCTATGACCTTTAGTCCTAGACTCTGTCACTAATGGAAACATCCTCTCCACATGCATTCTATCCAAGCCTTTCACTCTTCTGTATTTTTCAAAGAGGTCCCCCCTCATTTTAAATTCCAGTGAGTACAGGCCTAATGCCGACAAACGTTCATCATAGGTTAATCTACTCGTTCCTGGAACAGACTATTCAGACTGGGACATTTTTTCTTGGGAGCCTGTCAGAGAAACATTATCAATGTGTATAAGATGCACAGCTAAGGTGATTAGCCACAATACTTTACCCAAGGTCGGAGAGTCTGAACCTCGAGCGCATCAGTTTAAGATGAGAGTGGAAACAATAAAAAGGACCTGAGGAGCAGGTTTTTCAGTCAGTGGGTAGTGTAGATGTGGAACGATCTGACAGAGGAAGGGGTCGAGGCAGGTACAATTACAACAGTTCACAGAGAATTGGGTAGATACGTGGATAAGAAGGACTTGGAAGGATATGAGCCAGACTCAGGCAAGTGGGGCTAGCTTGGTTGGACAACTTGGTTGGCATGGTCGAGTTGAGTCAAAGGGCCTGTTGCTGTGCTGCAAAACTCTGACTCTGCGATGCTTCCCAGCAGATGAGCTTGGTGGGAGATCAAATCTTCAATTTCCCTTCAGTCCCAAATATCATTAATGTTTGCATCTAAGTATTACTTAAAGATAGACACAATTGAAGGTGGACAAAAAATGCTGGAGTAACTCAGAGGGACAAGCAGCATCTCTGGAGAGAAGTAATGGGTGACATTTTGGGTCGAGACCCTTCTTCAGACTGAAGAAGGGTCACGACCCGAAAAGTCACCTATTCCTTCTCCACAGAGATGCTGCCTTTCTCGCTGAGTTACTTCAGAATTTTGTGCCTGCCTTCGATTTAAACATGCGTCTGCAGTTCCTTCGTACACCTACTACTTAAAGATGTCAGGAACAAGAAGAATGGAAAAGGTATAAGCTTTACCTTGCTTGAAGTCATCAGATGTTTCTTTAAATGCTGTGTTCAATGAAACAGGGCAATGAAACTTATCAATTGGCAAGGCATCGTCTACCACCGACAGTGGTTTGGCTTCATCACGAACCCTGCGAATATTTAACAGCTTTTCATCAACTGAGCATCAGAAATGTTTTGAGTTGTTCCACAAAAATGTTTCCATCAAGAGCATGTCCTACCTTCGCTTGCGACCAGCTTCCCCCTGAAAGAAATAAAACACAAATCTCAATTGACTGAGATGTTACGTCCTCATCCCGACAGCGGGAATTTCTCCACATTTCTACAACCCTCTGATAATTCCCATTTCCCAACTCTTATCGCCGCTGCCATGTAGATAGAAAGCTGATATTGCCGTAGAGATGTAGAACGATGGGGAAAAGCACAAGGAGTGTTCATGAGAATGATGCCATAACTGAGAGGATGGAGCTCAATGCAAAGACTGGGCAGGTCATGGGATTTTATCTGGAGAAGATGTCAGGAATGATAAGATAGAATTTAAGATTAGCGGTGGATTTAAATGGGGGGGGGGGATGAAATATCTCTAATCGATGGGAGAGCAAAAATCAATACTGAAATGTAACGTGGTCTTCAATAAATACTGAAAGGAATGCAGTCATGAGAACATGGACCTCACTTGCATTGGAGGGACTGAAGCCAACAGCAGAGATAATTTAAGGGTGAGCGGGATAAATACGTGAGCGCTCCTGGAATACAAGGTATTGTTACCGGGTGTGGTGAGTAGATGGGAGGGATGTTGAGTGGAGCAGAAATCTTTACCGGATAGGATGGGCCGAATGGCCTGTCTATGATGTAGAATGTGATGTCATTTTTGGTGAACAATAGGTGCAGGAGTAGGCCATTCAGCCCTTCGAGCCAGCACCGCCATTCAATGCGATCATGGCTGATCACTCTCAATCAGTACCCCGTTCCTGCCTTCTCCCCATACCCCCTCACTCCGCTGTCCTTAAGAGCTCTATCCAGCTCTCTCTTGAAAGCATCCAACGAACTGGCCTCCACTGCCTTCTGAGGCAGAGAATTCTACACCTTCACCACTCTCTGACTGAAAAAGTTCTTCCTCATCTCCGTTCTAAATGGCCTACCCCTTTATTCTTAAATTATGGCCCCTTGTTCTGGACTCCCCCAACATTGGGAACACGTTTCCTGCCTCTAATGTGTCCAATCCCCTAATTATCTTATATGTTTCAATAAGATCCCCCCTCATCCTTCTAAATTCCAGTGTATACAAGCCTAATTGCTCCAGCCTTTCAACATACGACAGTCCCGCCATTCCGGGAATTAACCTAGTGAACCTACACTGCACGCCCTCAATAGCAAGAATATCCTTCCTCAAATTTGGAGACCAAAACTGCACACAGTACTCCAGGTGCGGTCTCACCAGGGCCCGGTACAACTGTAGAAGTACCTCTTTGCTCCTATACTCAACTCCTCTTGTTATGAAGGCCAACATTCCATTGGCTTTCTTCACTGCCTGCTGTACCTGCATGCTTCCTTTCAGTGACTGATGCACTAGGACACCCAGATCTCGTTGAACATCCCCTCTTCCTAACTTGACACCATTCAGATAATAATCTGCCTTTCTATTCTTACTTCCAAAGTGAATAACCTCACACTTATCTACATTAAACTGCATCTGCCATGTATCTGCCCACTCACATAACCTGTCCAAGTCACCCTGCAGCCTTATTGCATCTTCCTCACAATTCACACTACCCCCCAGCTTAGTATCATCTGCAAATTTGCTAATGGTACTTTTAATCCCTTCATCTAAGTCATTAATGTATATTGTAAATAACTGGGGTCCCAGCACCGAACCTTGCGGTACCCCACTGGTCACTGCCTGCCATTCCGAAAGGGACCCATTTATCCCCACTCTTTGCTTTCTGTCTGTCAACCAATTTTCTATCCATGTCAGTACCCTACCCCCAATACCATGTGCTCTAATTTTGCCCACTAATCTCCTATGTGGGACCTTGTCGAAGGCTTTCTGAAAGTCGAGGTACACCACATCCACTGACTCTCCCCTGTCAATTTTCCTAGTTACATCCTCAAAAAATTCCAGTAGATTTGTCAAGCATGATTTCCCCTTCGTAAATCCATGCTGACTCGGAATGATCCTGTTACTGCTATCCAAATGCTCAGCAATTTCGTCTTTTATAATTGACTCCAGCATCTTCCCCACCAGTGATGTCAGACTAACTGGTCTATAATTACCCGTTTTCTCTCTCCCTCCTTTCTTAAAAAGTGGGATAACATTTGCTATCCTCCAATCTACAGGAACTGATCCTGAATCTATAGAACATTGGAAAATGACCACCGATACGTCCACAATTTCTAGAGCCACCTCCTTAAGTACCCTGGGTAGCAGACCATCAGGCCCTGGGGATTTATCAGCCTTCAGTCCCATCAGTCTACCCAAAACCATTTCCTGCCTAATGTGGATTTCCTTCAGTTCCTCCATCACCCTAGGTTCTCCGGCCCCTAGAACATTTGGGAGATTGTGTGTATCTTCCTCAGTAAAGACAGATCCAAAGTAACGGTTCAACTCGTCTGCCATTTCTTTGTTCCCCATAATAAATTCCCCTGCTTCTGTCTTCAAGGGACCCACATTTGCCTTGACTATTTTTTTCCTCTTCACGTACCTAAAAAAACTTTTGCTATCCTCCTTTATATTATTGGCTAGTTTACCCTCGTACCTCATCTTTTCTCCCCGTATTGCCTTTTTAGTTAACTTTTGTTGCTCTTTAAAAGAGTCCCAATCCTCTGTCTTCCCACTCTTCTTTGCTATGTTATACTTCCTATCCTTAATTTTTATGCTGTCCTTGACTTCCCTTGTCAGCCACAGGTGTCTCTTACTCCCCTTAGAGTCTTTCTGCCTCTTTGGGATAAATTGATCCTGCAACCTCTGCATTATTCCCAGGAATACCTGCCATTGCTGTTCTACCGTCTTCCCTGCTAGGGCCTCCTTCCAGTCAATTTTGGCCAGCTCCTACCTCATGCCTCTGTAATCCCCTTTGCTATACTGTAATACTGACACTTCCGATTTTCCCTTCTGCCTTTCCATTTGCAGAGTAAAACTTATCATGTGGTAATCACTGCCTCCTAATGGCTCTTTTACCTCTAGTCCCCTTATCAGATCAGGATCATTACACAACACTAAATCCAGAATTGCCTTCTCCCTGGTAGGCTCCAGTACAAGCTGTCCTAAGAATCCATCTCGAAGGCACTCTACAAACTCTCTTTCCTGGGGTCCATTTCCAACCAGATTTTCCCAGTCTACCTGCATGTTGAAATCTCCCATAACCACCGTAGCATTACATTTGTGACACGCCAATTTTATCTCCTGATTCAACTTGCACCCTATGTCGAGGCTACTGTTTGGGGGCCTATAGATAACTTCCATTAGGGTCTTTTTACCCTTACAATTCCTCATTTCTATCAATACTGATTCAACATCTCCTGGGTGGGTAAAACAAACAGAGCAAATTCCCCCACGGTGACCACCCACTGCTGATGGGAACCGGATATAGATGATCAATCTGCTGTGTGTGGGCCAAGTTCTAATTTCAATGTTAATCCCCACAATGTGGTCATGGCTGATCCAGCCCAGGACTGAACTCCTCTGCTTTGTTCCATTCCCTTTGATTTCAGTTCCCCAAATTTTCAAAAATGTATCTTCCCCTGGTATAAATATGTCTAACAGGTTAAACCTCTCAGAGTCTGTGGGTTGGAGAATCCCAGAGATTTACTGCCCTCTGTTCATTCGTGTTCCTTCGGATCAGATATAGATTCAGCCGTCGTAGTTTTGAGCTCTACAGAATACAAACACCTCTCTACATTCCGGCCAGGCAGTCCTGAGATCCCATAGATTATGTGGGAGGCCAATTAGTTTGGGAACAACAACAACTGGAACTGATGAAATATTTACTCAGTTCTCAATTACTGGTAAATGCAGCATTTATTTCAGAAATGTCACCCACCATTTTGTGACTGCACTTTCACTTCGCCAGACTGTAGTGTAACCCCTCACCTTCAGAAACACCACACTGTCCTTTTGATCCATCTGCTGCTGCAACTTAAAGATTTCCTCCTGAATGGAATTTAAATTCTCTTCAATTTCTCGAAGATTCTTCTCCATTGCATTTAGAATCTTCTTCTCTTCCTCCCGGATATCTATCAGTACATGCTGCTCTTTCTCAGAGAGAATCTGGTGCATTTCAGCAAACTCGGATGTGATCTTGGACTGAAGGTTGTGTGACTGTTCCTGTGAAATGAAAGGTGAAGATCAATATTTCATCAATATCTCAAAGTATGGAGTCGTGCATTTTGGTGGTAGGAATAAAGGCATAGATTATTTTCTAGATCGGGGTCAGAATCCAGAAAATGGAGGTGCAAAGGGATTTGGGAGTGCTGGTGTTGGATTCCCAAAAAGTTAATCTGCAAGTCGAATCGATAATAAGGAAAGCAAACTCTGTGCCAGCATTTATTTCAAGAGGGCTTGTATACAAAAGCAGGGATGTAATGTTGAGGCTCCATAAGGCGCTGGTAAGGCCGCATTTGTAATATTGTGAACAATTTTGGGCACCATATCTGAGGAAAGATGTGCTGGCTCTGGAGATGCTCCAGAGGAGGTTTACAAGAATGATCCCAGGAAAGAGTGGGTTAACCTATGATGATCGTTTGTCAGCACTGGGCCTGCACTCGCTGAAGTTTCAGAGAATGAGGGGGACCTAATTGAAACATACAGAATAGTGAAAGGTTTGGATAGAATGGATGTGGAGAGGATATTTTCACTAATGGGAGAATCCAGGACTCAAAGTCAAATTCTCAGAATTAAAGGACGCTCTTTTAGGAAGAGAAAGAGAAATTTCTTTAGTCAGAGGGTGGTGAATCTGTGAAATTGTTTGCCACAGAAGGCTATGGATATTTTAAAGGCAAATATAGATAGATTCTTGATTAGTACAGGTGTCAGAGATTATGGGGAGAATGCATGAGAATGTGGTCTGGAAGGAGAGATAGGTCAGCCAAGATTGAATGGCGCTGCAGATGTCATGGGCCGAATGGCCTCGTTCTACTCCCGTTCCTTATGACTTTAATTCCCTGCTGCCTATTCCTTTTCACGTACCCATTAATTCTCATTCATCCGCCCACCACCCACATTCGCAGGGCTAATTTACATTCCCCGATTGACCACTGGGGACCTAAGATACTAGAAACATAGAAAATAGGTGCAGGAGTAGGCCATTCGGCCCTTCGAGCCTGTACCGCCATTCAATATGATCATGGCTGATCATCCAGCTCAGTAACCTGTACCTGCCTTCTCTCCATACCCCCTGATCCCTTTAGCAAAAAGGGCCACATCTAACTCCCTCTTAAATATAGCCAATGAACTGGCCTCAACTACCCTCTGTGGCAGAGAATTCCACAGACTCACCACTCACTGTGTGAAGAAATGTTTTCTCATCTCGGTCCTAAAAGACTTCCCCCTTATCCTTAAGCTGTGACCCCTGGTTCTGGACTCCCCCAACATCGGGAACAATCTTTCCGCATCTAGCCTCTCCAACCCCTTAATTTTTTTTATATGTTTCTATAAGATCCCCCTTCAGTCTTCTAAATTCCAGCGAGTACAAGCCTAGTCTATCCAGTCTTTCTTCATATGAAAGTCCCGCCATCCCAGGGATCAATCTAGTGAACCTTCTCTGTACTCCCTCTAAGGCAAGAACGTCTTTAGTCAGATTAGGAGACCAAAACTGCACACAATACTCCAGGTGCGGTCTCACCAAGGCCCTGTACAACTGCACGCTTGCTTTCAATGACTGGTGCACCATGACACCCAGGTCACGTTGCATCTCCCCTTCTCCTAATCGTTCACCATTCAGTTAATACTCTGCTTTCCTGTTCTTGCCGCCAAAGTGGATAACCTCACATTTATCCACATTATATTGCATCTGCTATGCATTTGCCCACTCGCCTAATCTATCCAAGTCACTCTGCAGCCACCTAGCATCCTCCTTGCAGCTAACACTGCCACCCAGCTTCGTGTCATCCGCAAACTTAGAGATGTTGCATTCAATTCCCTCGTCCAAATCATTAATATACACTGTAAATAACTGGGGTCCCAGCACTGAGCCTTGCGGTACCCAACTAGTCACTGCCTGCCAATCCGAAAAGGACCCATTTATTCCTACTCTTTGCTTCCTGTCCGCCAACCAATTTTCTATCCACCTTAACACTGAACCCTCAATGCCATGTGCTTTAAGTTTGTACACCAATCTCCGATGTGGGACAATAGACAATAGTCCATAGGTGCAGGAGTAGGCCATTCAGCCCTTCGAGCCAGCACCGCCATTCAATGCGATCATGGCTGATCACTCTCAATCAGTACCCCGTTCCTGCCTTCTCCCCATACCCCCTCACGCCGCTATCCTTAAGAGCTCTATCCAGCTCTCTCTTGAAAGCATCCAACGAACTGGCCTCCACTGCCTTCTGAGGCAGAGAATTCCACACCTTCACCACTCTCTGGCTGAAAAAGTTCTTCCTCATCTCCGTTCTAAATGGCCTACCCCTTATTCTTAAACTGTGGCCCCTTGTTCTGGACTCCCCCAACATCGGGAACATGTTTCCTGCCTCTAATGTGTCCAATCCCCTAATTATCTTATATGTTTCAATAAGATCCCCCCTCATCCTTCTAAATTCCAGTGTATACAAGCCTAATTGCTCCATGGACCTTTGGCTAATTGGACCTTGTCGAAGGCCTTCTGAAAGTCCAGATACAACACATCGGCTGGTTCTCCCTTATCCAATCTACTAGTTACATCCTCGAAAAATTCTATAAGATTCGTCAGACATGATTTGCCTTTGGTATATCCATGCTGTTTTGTCCGATGATTTCACCACTTTCCTAATGTGTTGCTATCACATCTTTAATAACTGACTCTAGCATTTTCCCCACTACCGATGTTAGGCTAACTGGCCTATAATTCCCCATTTTCTCTCTCCCTCCCTTTTTAAAAAGTGGGGTTACATTAGCTACCCTCCAGTCCTCAGGAACTACTCCAGAATCTAAAGAGTTTTGAAAAATTATCACTAATGCATCCACTATTTCTGAGGCTACTTCCTTAAGCACTCTGGGATGCAGCCTATCTGGCCCTGAGGATTTATCTGCCTTTAATCCATTTAATTTACCTAACACCACTTCCCGACTAACCTGGATTTCCCTCAGTTCCTCCATCTCATTAGACCCCCGGTTCCCCGCTATTTCCGGGAGACGGTTTATGTCTTCCTTAGTGAAGACAGAACCAAAGTATTTGTTCAATTGGTCTGCCATCTCCTTTAAAGAGGAGCAAGATAGACCACTCGACTCTTAAAACTGTAGTCGGTCATGGGTAAATTTCAGCGCCATTTTAGTAAGCAGATTCTGTGTGCCGGACTGGGCTGTGTTTACAACTCTCTGCGATTTCTTCGTATATAAAATGTTTGCAAACAATTATTTTTGTTCAACTTCTTGGATGGGTTGATAGTTGACATCTATAACTATTTCTTGAAGAGTTGCTGCTTCGTGATCTTTAAACTTTGGATGTTACTGATTGAATATTTGCACGAGAGATCCACTGTCTGTATCAGGCCAATTGATCATATTTAATGAACTGTTCATCTTTGCTTTCTCTGTTAATTTTAATTTCACCTCCATGAGCTGTATCTCTTTTTGTTTTATTTTAAAAAGTCATGGATGCAGAGATTAGGCATTTGCAAACAATAGAACTCTACTGTATCCACAATATAATTGAAAAGACAATTAAATTTATACTTAGAGCCAAGAAAATTTGAATTGGTGAATTGATTAGTTAAAAATCCTTGACAGCAATTATAATGACCAATGCTGTCTGATGTGGTACAGAAGCTTGAATCCAATTCAAATAGACACAGTGGTGGAGTAAATCACCGGGTCAGGCAGCATTTCTGGAGAAAAGGGATGGGTGATGTTTCATGTTGGGACCCTTCTTCAGACAAAGGGGGGAAGGTGAAGAGCTGGTATAAATCAGGGCCTGATCATTTCATTGGTTAGCTGACATGCGAAACAGTGCAACCCTGTATATCTTGCACACAAAATGATGTAAATCTTACCATGAATGACAGAAATAAAAAGTGTTATCCTTGTTTATGAAGTTCATTTATGAATGATGTAAAATTAAAGGGGATTGGTGCAATTTACTGCTAACCCACAAATGGGTCATTATGAGATATTCACATTTGAAAAATCCACAAATCACAAAAAAAACAAGAAGGTGCCTATGTGATTTGACCAACTTATCGGTTGAATTTAAATATGATTTTTTTTACAGGTTGTCGGGTAGAGGGTAAGTATTGTGTCAATACATGTAACTCATTTTTCACAAAAGTGAGGGTCAGCGCCTCAATTATATGTTAAATTCAAAACTAAACTATGGTGGTAATGAGAATCTATGCTATTAGCTGATATAGTCATTTAGAGGTATTATATTTTGTTGTAGTAGAGATGGTTTCTTTTGTTGTTTTAGCTAATATAAAATGAATGCTTATTTTAGTGGAAAGCAGTAAGATGGATGCTTGTGGCAGAAATGTTATCCTTGGGAACAGAACATGTTTGTCCCTTTACGAATGATAAGGAGTGTACAGAAAAGATGGGCTATTGTGCTCTCTCACAACTCTGTCTGACTGCAAGTGCTGTGTATTGAAACAGTAAAGCAAGGTCATGCAGCTACGAGATTGCTCGTCTATAGAGATAAAAAAGTTTCTTTCTTAGTAACAACTCCTTATTTGGGTGCGTGGGAAAGTAGGAAAAGTTTTGAATCCACTCTAGGTAAATTGATGCGTTTCTCTAAAAACATGTGACTTATATTAATGGTTTGGTTTCTGAGCATGTGACCTGTATCAATGATTTTGTCTTCTCTGTAACCATGGGTATTGTATTAGATGTGTAATTGGTCCTTGTATTAGGTGTGTAATTGGTCCTTGATTTCTTTTTGTCACACCTCTCTTTTTCTGTATAAAAAGTAAACAATCGTGGAGAAGTTGTTCTTCCCCTCCCCTGAGTTGAGATCTTTTCAGACACTAGTATTGAGTCTGGAGATCCTCTTGGGGAAGAACCCCATGGTGGAATAAATCTGATGTGCTAATCCAGTATCACGTGTGATTATTCAGACTGAAGGTAAAGAACTTGATTTAACAGCAATGTACATTATTCATGTCTAAAGCTAGCACTTCTGTATAAGTGTAGGTATGTATGCATTACATTTTATTACACTAATGTAGAATGAAAATAATGGAAAAATATCTTGATATGTGTTCATAGTTATTTTATTAACAATATTAGGATTTCTGGAAATAAGTTTGATGTCACTGATTGCGAATGTGTATGGGTAGGCCCTAATGAAATGTATGTGAGAGAACAGTGAACATGATAGGGAGAACCATGTACTGAGAAGTGTGTGAATGACTGATTTTATATTTTTGTATATATATATATATATATATATACACAGAGAAAAAGAGAGAGAGATTGAAAGTAAAAAGGTTGCCAAACAAATAGAGGAAATCACTAGAAAGAAACTAGACATATATCTATGTGTGTATATATAAAACCCATAAAGGTCAAATCGCCTTTATGGTTTATGTACATCATGTGAAAAATAAGATGAAGAGAGAAATAGAGCATTGCTTTAAATCAAAGTTGCTTTTGATCCACGAGAAGGAACCTTGAGATCTATTTATCTCCATTTTGCCTCTCACATAAACACACATACACAAACACACATTGATATATATACATATATATATATATATATAAGTTAAATTTGTGCTGAGTGTGTGTTTGAGCAATACAAGGGAAACTGCACAAAAGAGGGGACTGGGGAGGAATGATGGGAGGGACATGGGCAGAAACAGTAAGAAAATAAAACCAGAGAAATTTAGCAGGGGAAAACATTAAAAAATAAAAATAACAATAAAATGTGAGTTGATAGATGAGATATTTTCTGCACTTTGATGGGATCATCACACATACTGTTCCCCCACAACACTGATTACACTGCGAAGCCGGTTTTGCTTACTAAAATGGCGGACGTTCCGTTACGTACTACACTTCAGTATACGCGATTTCGACGGAGTGGTTCATCTTGCTCCTCTAGTATTTTTGTTGGGGACGTGAAAGGAATCCGCCGCGGTCACAGGGAGAAGGCGTGAACCAACGTCACCCATTCCTTATCTCCCGAGATGCTGCCTGACCTGCTGAGTTACTCCAGCTTTTTGTGAATACACCAGAACTAGGAGACAGCAGCACTACTTGTGTCACTGCGCTGCCCTGTTATTACACGTATCACAGGGATCAAACCTACACAACATCAGGAAATCGAAACTTAAAAGCCTCACCAGAACTCCAGAAATCTTCTCTTTCTGTTGCTGCTCCATTTGCTGGATTCCCGATTTATATTTTGTGAGAGACTGGATGGAAGATTTCACCTGACCCTGGAATTGTGTTTGGTAATCAGAACATTAAATTGTTGAACAGTAAAAATTGAATTAAAATGATGTGATTAAAATCGGTTTGCTTTTACCTTAAAGATTTCAACAGCTTCATCTACCGGCATGAAGCGGTGATCTCTGTGTTCCCGCGCATCTCGACAAAGCAGGCAGATCAGCTTCTTGTCAGTTTCACAAAACAGCTTCAGTTCTTCCTGATGTTTCTCGCAGTAAAGTTTACTTTCCTTCTCTGGATTTTTTTCCCGATTCAGGCTCAGTGTTCGAGCTTTCTCAGCCAGTCTCGCCAAGGCCCGATTCACCCTGAGGGTGCGGTCTGTAAACACCTCTCTACATTCCGGGCAGGAGTTTCTCCCCTCCCTGTCCCAACTCTGTGTGATACAGGAGCGGCAGAAGTTGTGCCCGCAGTCCAGTATAACCGGATCGGTGAAGAAATCCAGGCAGATGGGACAAACTGCCTCCTCGGTCCAACTCTCGACCTGGTCTTTCGAAGCCATTTTCTCCGCCACTTCCTGGTTCAAAAGGCGTTCCCTTTCGCGCAGCTGCTGAACCCTTGCAGTATCGGGGCACGGCTGAGGGGAGGCGGAGCTCAGCCCCGTCAATCACAGCCCTGACCAGCAAGTGGATGTTATTTGAAATAAGCTGCGGGTAAATTTCATTCCCTTAAACTAAATACATCAGTGTTTCCCATCGTGAATTGTTTATTGTTTTAGGCTGCACAATGATATTATTTCTACAGCAAACACTGTTATTTCATTTAACAGTCTCATGCGCAAACTTGAAGTCAACTTAATGAGTCAATATACTCGATTGTCACATGAACCATGGGACCGTGAAATGCTTTGCTTTTGCATGCAATCCGGTAAAATACAGACCTCCCCCAGGCAGTACAGAGAGAGTCGCCACGTTTCTGGAGCCGACAAAGTTGCGAGATGTTTATGGAACTGTCTATATTTCCCCGCAGCGGCGAACCAGGTCCCGCCGCACGAGGCAGCAGGCGCCCCCGCGCCGCCCCCCTTCCTTCTCGACTCCAACGAGACGACATAGATTTTAGCACAGTGGGGGAAAATTTCAAGGGTCATGTTTTATTACACAGGGTGGTGGGTGCCTGGAACGTGCTGCTGGAGTGGTGGCATTGCAGTCTGATGTGGGCGGAAGGGACTGATCTAGTTCTTTGTGGCCATCAACTAAACCGACAGGTTCATTATAGCTCCCATTCCCAGCTCCTCCCCCACAACCAGTAGGTTCTTGGACCGACCTGCAGTGCCCGCGTTTGGCCCATATCCCTCCAAACCTGCCCTATCCTTGTATCTGTCCAACTACTTCGTAAACGTTGTGATAGTCTCTGCCCAACTACCTCTTCCAGTAGCTCGCTCCATATAACCATATAACCATATAACAACTACAGCATGGAAACAGGCCTGTTCGGCCCTACCAGTCCACACCGACCACTCTCCCTGACCTAGTCTCATCTACCTGCACTCAGACCATAACCCTCTAATCCCCTCTTATCCATATACCTATCCAATTTACTCTTAAATAATAAAATCGAGCCAGCCTCCACCACTTCCTCCGGAAGCCCATTCCATACAGCCACCACCCTCTGAGTAAAGAAGTTACCCCTCATGTTACCCCTAAACTTTTGTCCCTCAATTCTGAAGCTATGTCCCCTTGTTGGAATCTTCCCCACTCTCAAAGGGAAAAGCCTACCCACGTCAACTCTGTCCGTCCCTCTCAAATTTTTAAAAACCTCTATCAAGTCCCCCCTCAACCTTCTACGCTCCAAAGAATAAAGACCCAACCTGTTCAATCTCTCTCTGTAGCTTAAGTGCTGAAACCCAGGCAACATTCCAGTAAATCTCCTCTGTACCCTCTCCATTTTGTCGACATCCTTCCTATAATTTGGCGACCAGAACTGCACACCATACTCCAGATTCGGCCTCACCAATGCCCTGTACAATTTTAACATTACATCCCAACTTCTATACTCGATGCTCTGATTTATAAAGGCAAGCATACCAAACGCCTTCTTCACCACCCTATCCACATGAGATTTCACCTTCAGGGAACAATGCACAGTTATTCCCAGATCCCTCTGTTCCACTGCATTCCTCAATTCCCTACCATTTACCCTGTACATCCTATTTTGATTTGTCCTACCAAAATGCAGCACCTCACACTTATCAGCATTAAACTCCATTTGCCATCTTTCAGCCCACCCTTCCAAAAGGCCCAAGTCTCTCTGTAGACTTTGAAACTCTACTTCATTATTAACTACCACCACCCATATTGTGTTACCCCTCAGGTTCCTATTAAATCTTTCCACCCTCACTTTAAACTTATGTCCTCTGGTTCTCGATTCCTCTACTCTTGGCAAGAGACTGTACATCTTCCAGATCTGTTCCTCTCGTGGTTTTTTAGTCCTCTCTAAGGTCATCCCTCATCCTCCTGCGCACCAAGGTAGAGAGTTCCAGCCTGCTCAACCTCTCCTGATAGCTCAGGCCCTGGAGTCCTGGCAACGTCCTCGTAAAACCTCTTTCTCTCTGATCATGCGCACTCATTATTGCAATAACAGGACGTTGCATTGTCGATAAACTGCCATTCATCACAGATGGGAATGTTTAGAATTGCACAACGCTCAGGTTTGTTGACTTCCCATCAGCGTCTGAAGCAATTGAAGCCTGATTGGGGTAGGCACTCCACCAACACGCGCAGTGGAGGACAAGCCCATGTCAGCATCAAACACGCTGAAGTGGAAATGGTGAAGGGCATCAGGCTCCTTGGCGTAAATATCATCAACGATCTATGGTGGACCAACCACACTGCAGACACAGCCAAGACGCCGCACCAACACCTGTACTTCATCAGTGGACTGAGGCAATTCCGCATGTCGCCAAACATGTGGTCAGGACAAGACAGTCTGAGCTATAAGCAGAGATTGAGTTGGTTGGGACTCTATTCCTTGGAGCGCAGGAGGATGAAGGGTAACCTTATAGAGCTGTATATGGTCATGAGAGGAATAGATTGGGTGGACAGAGTCTCTTGCCCAGAGTAGGTGATTCGAGGAACAGACGACTTAGGTTTTAGGTGAAGGGGAAAAGATTTAATAAGAACCTGAGCGGTAACTTTTTGGCACCATGGGTGGTGGATTTGTGGAACAAACTGCCAGAGGATGTGGTTGAGGCAGGGACTATCTCATCATTTACGGAGCAGTTAGACAGGGACATGGATGGGCCAGGTTTGGAGGGATATGGACCAAAAGCTGGGACTCGTGTAGATGGAACATGTTGGCTGCTGTCTCACTCTATCATTCTATTACTCTAGCAAACCTCCAAGATTCACCATAAAATCCACCGTCAGTTTGATTCACAGCTTGGTTTGGGAAAAGAGCGCAAGAAATTTCACAGAATTGTGGATGAGGCCCAGACCAGACACCATCTGCACTTATTTCTGTCTCGGATAAGCAGACAACATAATCAAATACGTCCCACCCCGGCCATTCCCTTTTCTCCCTGCTCTTGTTGGGTAGAAGGTACAGAAACTTGGAAGGGCGCACTGCCAGTCTCAGGAGCAGACTCCTCCCCTCTGTTATCGGGCTTCTGAACGGTCTTTCCATCAGCTGGTCATTAGGGGTTGTTGGGTCTGTTCTTGTGCTGCACTGATCTGTGCCTTGTTTTCTCTGTTGCGTGGTAGTTGAAGGTTATATTTCTGACGAGAAAGAAGTTTACAGTGGACCTTACTTTACTTTAGACATACAGCATGGAAACAGGCCCATCGATCACCAATTCACTCCTTTTCTATAGAGATGCTGTCAGACCCGTTGAATTCCTGCAGCTTTTTGTGTCTGTCATCAATTCACACTTATTCTCTGTTGTCCCATTTTCCCATCTACTCCCCACACATTTGTCGGGCTTTTACAGAAGGCCAATAAACATACAAACCGGGATGTCCTTTGATTGTGGGAGGAAAGCAGAACACCCGGAGGAAATCCACGAGGCCACAAGGAGAACGTGCAAACTTAGAACAGTCAGCAGCTGAGGTCAGGATCGAACCCGGGTCCCTGGCCTTGCGGCAGCGGCTCTTCCCGCTGCTCCACAGTACCTCAGAAATATTAAGACTCCTCTTTCCAAATACCCCATAATGCCGCCAATTTTTTCTGTTTTTGGTTGGCAGTTTATGGGCAGACTCACATTCTAATCGACCATTGAACTGGGAAAAATAAAATAAAAACCCTGATGCTGAAAATCCAAAATGAAGACAGACAGTAAGATGCAAGAAATACTCAGTAGGTTGGTTAGCGCGTGTAGAGAAAGAAACGGAGTTAATGACTCAGGTTGAACACCATTGGTCATCAGTATTAGATCTGAAATGTAAGGTCTGTTTCACCTTGCTGTTGCTGCCTGACCTGCTGAGTATTTGGGGCAATTTTTGCTTCTATTCCACATTTTAAAGCCTCAATGTTTTAAGCCGGGCATTTGGTTTGGGTCGCAGGCGTGGTAACAGGTCACAAAAGTCACTTATTAAATCATATTCCCGCTGTTTCTGCAATTGTCAAAGGCTGCAGGACCGGATGGTGTTCAAGGAAGGGTACTGAAGGACTGTGCTGAACAGCTGGCTGAGGTATTCACCAGGATCTTTAACCTGTCATTATCTCTGGCTACGGTCCCCAAGTGCCTGAAGTCGGCTATCATAGTTCCGGTGCCGAAAAAAGCAAAGATCTCCAACCTGAACGACTACCGCCCGGTTGCCCTAACGCCGATTGTCATGAAGTGCTTTGAGAGGCTAGTCCTCTCACACATCAAATCCAGCATCCCTGACTCACTGGACCCACATCAATTTGCATACAGGGCAAATAGATCTACAGAGGACGCCATCTCTCTGGCTCTTCACACTGTCCTGACTCACCTAGAGAGACAGGGCACGTACGTGAGGATCCTATTCATAGACTATAGCTCCGCCTTCAACACGGTCATCCCCACCAAGCTCATCACCAAACTCCACCAGCTAGGCCTTAGCTCGTCATTATGTGACTGGATCCTGGACTTCCTGCTGGAACGACCGCAGGCAGTGAGAATGGGCCCGCACCTGTCCTCCACTATCACCCTGAGTACCGGCACACCACAGGGCTGTGTTCTGAGCCCCATGCTCTACTCCCTCTTCACACACGACTGTGTTCCTGCATTCGACACCAACACCATTGTCAAGTTTGCAGATGACACAACGGTGATCGGGCTGATCACCAACGGGGATGAAACAAACTATAGAGCGGAGGTGCAGAACCTGGCGGACTGGTGCTCGGATAACAACCTGTCCCTAAATACCACCAAGACCAAGGAGCTGATCATCAACTTCCGTAGGTCACATAACGGGGAATATGCCCCGATCTCTATCAATGGGGTCAGTGTGGAGAGAGTGTCCAGCTTCAAGTTTCTGGGCACTCACATTTCGGAGGACCTAACATGGTCCAATAACACTGCTGCGCTGGTCAAGAAGGCACAACAAAGACTGTTCTACTTAAGAACACTGAAAAAGTCTGGTCTACCCCAACAGCTGCTGAAGACCTTCTACCGCTGCACCATAGAGAGCATCCTAACGCATGGAATCCCTGTGTGGTACCTCAGCTGCACGGAGGCAGAAAGGAAAGCTCTACAGCGGGTAGTCCATAGAGCTCAGAGGGCCATCGGAACACAGCTACCAGACTTGGAGGGCATCTACAACACACGATGCCTCAGAAAAGCCACCAGCATCCACAAAGACTCTTCACACCCCTGCAACAGTCTGTTCGAACTCCTTCCATCGGGCAGACGATACAAGGCCTTCTATGCCCGCACCTCCAGACTCAGGAACAGCTTCATCCCCAGGGCCATAGCTGCTATGAACCGGTCCTGCTGAGCCGGATGGCCACAACGCATAGATCAACTTGCACTTTACCCTGTCCAAAACTGTTACAACTGTTCGTTTCGTTGGGTTGCTGCTGTCTAAATTACCTAAATTATTGCATCGTATGGGAGGCGCATTCCCAATCTCGTTGTACCCCTGGGTACAATGACAATAAAGATATATTGTATTGTATTGTATTGTATTGTAATTCTCAAAGTTACAGCTGGTCTGTGGTCGTACCACGTGACGTTGCTGCCATCTAGTGGCGGAACCAAGATGTGAAAACAGTCCTGTTCCCGATTAACAGAACACGGTTTGGTGCAGAGATACAGCACGGAAACAGGCCTTTCGGCCCTTCGAATATAGACACAAAAAGCTGGAGTAACTCAGCGGGTCAGGCAGTATCTCTGGAGAAAAGGAATGGGAGACGTTTCGGGTCGAGACCCTTCTTCAGATTGAGAGTCATGGGAAAGAGAAATGAGAGATATCGACGGTGATACAAAGATTTTGAACAAATGAAAGAAAGATACGAAAACAAATAACGATGATAAAGGAAACAGGCCATTGTTGGCTGTGAGCTCGGTGAAAACGAGTTGCAGGACATGAAATTCACCAGAACGACAGTGAAACTAGTACAACGACCAGGTTGGTGGAGGGACTGAATCCACGCCGACCATCGATCACCTGTTCTCACCAGTTCTATGTTATCCCACTTTCTCATCCACACTCTAAACAGCAGGCGCTACTTCACAGAGGCCAACTAACCTACAAACCCGCACGTCTTTGGGATGTGGGAGAAAACCGGAGCAAATCGAGGAAACAGAGATTAGCTTGGCATTGTACTGTTCCGCGTTTTATGTGGGCCGAAGAGCCTGTTCTAGTTCTACATGGCCATCAACACCGAGAGACCCATTGTATCTCCCACTCCCAACATTCAGCTTTATTCTTCTCCCTTCAAGTAATTTCCGATTTTATTCCTCCCTCCTATTTACACCTCCCGAGTCAGTCCTTCCGAGCGACATAAATAACAATTCATTCACTCTGATATAACAGACATGTATAACAGGTATAACAGGTATAACAGAGCTTTATTTGTCGTTCGGTACCGAAGTACCGAACGAAACTACATAGCAGTCATAGAAAAAAAAAGAACACAAGACACATAACCCCAACACAAACGTCCATCACAGTGACTCCAAACACCCCCTCACTGTGATGGAGGCAACAAAACTTCCACTCTCTTCCCCACGCCCACGGACAGACAGCTCGTCCCCGACCGACCCGCACAGTCCCCGCACCGGGCGCTGAAACGTCCCGCGGCCGAACCAGGCGATGAAAGGCCCGCGACCAAGCCTTGCGCAGCTAAGTCCCGTGGTCGAGCCGCACCGGGCGATGTTAAGTCCCGCAGCCGAGCCGCACCAGCGGTGAAAAGTCCCGCAGCCGAGCTGCACCGGGCGATGTTAAGTCCCGCAGCCGAGCCGCACCAGCGGTGAAAAGTCCCGTAGCCGAGCTGCACCGGGCGATGTTAAGCCCCGCAGCCGAGCTGCACCGGGCGATGTTAAGCCCCGCAACCGAGCTGCACCGGGCACTGTTAAGTCCAGCGGCCAAGCCGCACCGGGATGTAAAGTCCAGCGTCCGAGCCGCAGCGGGCGATGTTAGGCCCCGCAGCCGAGCTGCACCGGGCACTGTTAAGTCCAGCGGCCAAGCCGCACCGGGATGTAAAGTCCAGCGTCCGAGCCGCAGCGGGGGATGTTAGGCCCCGCAGCCGAGCTGCACCGGGCACTGTTAAGTCCAGCGGCCAAGCCGCACCGGGTGATGTAAAGTCCAGCGACCAAGCCGCACCGGGGGATGTTAGGCCCCGCAGCCGAGCCGCACCCCGCGCCGTGAGGAAGAGAAAAGTCCCCCCCCCCCACACACACCCACGCCACCACCCCCTCCCACACATACACAACCAAAAAAATATATATAAAAACCATCCCAACACCGACACACAACAAAAAAAAAGGGAAAAAAAAGACGGACAGACTGCTAGTCAGCCGCTGCCGTTAGGCGCCGCCACGTGATATGGAATCCTTCCTCATACCAAACAAGGGTCCCGACCCTGAAACGGAGGAAGGGGGCAGGACAAAGCTTGGCTGGCAATAGGTTGACACAGTTGACGGGGAGGAGAGTTGATGGGCAGACTGTCGCACAAAGGCCAGAGATGAAAGGACAGAAGGTGTGTGACAAAATGATTTGGGGACTTCCGAATTGTGTCCTGATCTTCAAACAGTCTTCTCCTCAGACAGCCAAAGGGTGTGCAGGTGCACTGAAGGCGCTGGTGCGTTTCACCATCAATGTCTGCCTTCCCCGGGGAAGAGGAGCGCCGGCCAGAGCACCCGAGGGTCACCATCATTACGACCATTTTAAAGGAAGGAGACAAATCCACCCGTGGAAACTATGGAGGGTTCTCCGCTCTCTCCCACAGGGGTCAGTTACACATTAAACTGTCCTGAATATAGACGAAAGCTGAGAGTAGCGCTTGGGGTTCGTGCAAGGCAGGATTAAAAGTTGGAAAAAAACTGCAGAGTGGATTCACGAAGATGGTGCCAGGATTTGAGGGTCAGAGCGAAAGGGAGAGGTTGGGCAGACAAGGATTTATTAATTGGAGCGCAGGAGGCTGAAGTGCATAAGAGCAAGAGGTGAATAGGCAGGGTGAATGCACAGTCTGTTACCCGGAGAAGTGGAATCGAGAACTAGAGGACACAAGTTTGTGGTGAGAGGTGCAAGATTTATTCGGGAACCTGAGGAACAACATTTTCACGCAGAATGTCGTGGGTGTCTGGAACACGCTGCCAGAGGGGGTAAGTGAGGCTGGACATCAAAGTGACGGAGGGTTTAGGACCCGGGGAGCCCGGAGCTGTGGAGCCGCCGCCACGACTGCTGCTGAACCAGCGGGAGATGAAAGGGGCGGGGCACGGCTGGGGAGAGGCGGAGCTCAGCCCCGTCAATCACAGCCCTGACCACAAAGTGGATGTCATTTGCAATCAGCTGCGGGTGAATTACATTCCCTTAAACTAAATACATTAGTGTTTCCCATCGTGAATTGTTCATTACATTAGGCTGCACAATAACATTACTTCTACAGCAAACACTGTTATTTTATTTAACAGTCTCATGTGCAAACTTGAATTCAACGCAGTGGTTCAATTATACGCTATTGTCACATGTACCTCGGGACGGTGAAATGCTTTGATTTTGCAGTCAAACCGGTAAAATACAGACCTCACCTGGGCGGTACAGAGAGAGTGGCCACGTTTCTGGCGCCGACAAAGTTGCAAGTTCAGTGAATTCAGCGTTATTTTTCTCTTGTATTATTTTTTCCTGGAAAAATCTGGTCATCAGGTGTGAGGTGCTCTCGGGGCTGCTCTACTTGGCGCAAGTGTGGCCTGTCCGTCCCCCCCCCCACTTCTACGCCACAGGGTCTTCCGCTTCATCTGGGGGTCGAGGATGGACCGGGTGCGACGGGCCACAATGTACAAGTCGACAGACAATGGGGGTAAAAGCGTGCCCAACGTCGCATTCACCCTGATGGGCGCCTTTGTGTGTGGCTGCGTCAGGCGGAGCGTAGAGCCAATGCACGTGGGCGGCAAGTGCCACTACCTGCTGAGGTTCTACCTGTTCCTGGTGTTGCGAAGGATGGGCCTGGCGCAGATGTCACGCAATGTGCCAGTCAGCTGGACATTGCCGAACCATCTGTCGTTTGTGGAAAGGTTCTTCCGGACCAACACCTTTGACCACAAGTCCATCGGGCAGTGGTCAGCACGGAACGTCCTGCAGGCACTGCAGGGGAATGACTCCATGGATCCTGTGGCGTGGTTCCCAGAGCAGACTGCCCAGCTTGTCTGGCAAAAAGCACCAAGACCTGGCTTGGCTGGCGGTGAGGGGAGCCCTCCCAGTCAGATCCTTCCTGCACCGCCGGAACCTCACTACCAGCGCAAGCTGCCTCCGGGACGGCTGCTACGGAGAGGAGACGGTGGCCCACCTCTTCACAGAGTGTGGATTTGCCAAGAGAGTCTGGAGAGGTCTGCAGGGGTCCCTGTCACGATTCATTCCGAGCAGCTCCGTCACAGAGGACTCTGTGATCTACGGACTGTTCCCAGGGACGCATTTCAAGACTGACATCGAGTGCTGCTGGAAGGTCATCAACTGGGTGAAAGACGCTCTTTGGTCTGCCCGAGCTTTGTTGGCCTCCCAGCGGAGCGAGCTGTCCGTCAAGGAATGATGCCGACTGGCCCACTGCAGACTGCAGGAGTACGTGCTGAGGGACGCACTGAAGCTTGGTGCAGCCAACGCTAAGGCCCTGTGAGGGAGGAACACAGTCTAGGGTCCTTCCGCTGCTGGACATGGGGGCAGGGTGTGGGGGAGAGAGACGCCCCTCCAAATAAGGGATACTGGGTAAATGTCTGTAAATGTAAGTAAATGTCTAAGTGAATGCCTGTATCGAATGTAACCTCCGGAAATGTCGGATGGGCTTGTTAAAAAAGATGTTTTGTAAATGATATTTAGTACTTGAATAAAGTATTTTTTGATATTAAAAAAAATAAAATAAAATAAAAGTCTCCTGACCCTGCATCGATCTAGTTGTAAGTACCCCAGACGACCTGGTGCAGTTCCCGAAATAGGATAGAG
This sequence comes from Rhinoraja longicauda, assembly GCF_053455715.1. Classification (NCBI taxonomy): domain Eukaryota; kingdom Metazoa; phylum Chordata; class Chondrichthyes; order Rajiformes; family Arhynchobatidae; genus Rhinoraja; species Rhinoraja longicauda. Next base: position 18,764,599 of record NC_135971.1, on the reverse strand, counting down.
GGTGAGAGAAGAAGGAGAGGGGGTGGGGTGTATTTGTAATTAAATTTTGTAAAGTAAGTTTTTACGACATGCCCGATAATTTTCTTTCCATAGTCTTAGTTTAAAGCATAAGTTTAGTCACGTGTTATGTAGTATTGGTGAGATTTGATTTTCCATTTGTTTAATAAAGCCTGTAAATTTTAGACTCGCTTTGAGTCCGTCTGGGTCTCTGTTTTCTCTCATCAGAACGCTCTGGTCAAGTCAACCTTTTATCATATCCCACCATAATTCCGAGGTCTAGAACCCAGGGGAATCCGGGCGCCTCGAAACGCCCACTCTCCCTTTTGTATTCTCTCTTGGGAACCGCTCGAGTGGAGTGGTGGCCGGGGTGGCTGTTTGACCCACCGTCAAGGGAGAGAATCACTCGGGCAGTTGGGCCCGAAGTGGAGCAAAGGGAACGAAACCCCTACAAAGGTACTTATTTCACAAAATGCTGTAGTAACTCAGCGGGTCAGGCAGCATCTCAGGAGGGAAGGAATGGGTGAAGTTTCGGGTCGAGACCCTTCTTCAGACTGATGCCAAGTCTGAAGAAGGGTCTCGACCCGAAACGTCACCCATTCCCTCTCTCCTGAGATGCTGCCTGACCCGCTGAGTTACTCCAGCATTTTGTGAAATACATTCCTTCATCAAATGTCCGTCCTGCCTGTTGAACTTAACTGGATAACACAGAGACAGGAGCCTGTCACTGTATGTCTGTCCACACACAACGATGAACTACCAATGGCCTTGATTACATCAGGCCCAGGCTTACATGACAGGCAGCAGTGTTAAATAAATCTGTTTTATTATGTACAAAGTGCATTTTACAAAATCATCACAAGCTGCACAAAAACGTGCAGAACAAACATCCACTGGATCAGTGACCAGACTTTGTATAAATTACTGGTTTCCAAAGAGCAACAACAGACAATAGGTGCAGGAGTAGGCCATTCGGCCCTTCGACCCAGCACTGCCATTCGCCGTGATCATGGCTGATCATCCACAGTCGGTACCCCGTTCCTGCCTTCTCCCCAGACCCCGACAGCACCGACATAGTGGGAACTGTTCCATGTTCCACAAGGGTCTTGTCGTAAACTTTGGGATCTGGGACCATGGACACATCTGCCACAGAGACGGCACAGCAGCAAACCCGTTCCCCGTCACCCAGAGACGGGGCGCTCTGTCACCCCCCGCGTACAGCGGTCCCCACTCTGCAACTCTCCCGGTCCCACAACACCCGCTCCTCATCCCTGCGGGAGAGAGAGGGGGGAGAGAGGAGGAGGAGAGAGAGAGAGAGAGGGGGAGGGAGAGAGAGAGAGGAGGAGAGAGAGACAGAGAGGGGGAGGGAGAGAGAGAGAGAGAGAGAGAGAAGGGGGAGGAGAGAGAGAGGAGACATAGATAGAGAGAGGGAGGGGAGAGAAAGGGAGAGACAGGGACGGAGAGAGAGAGGGAGAGGAGAGAGAGATAGACAGATAGAGAGAGTGAGAGGAAGAGAGAGAGAGATAGAGAGAGAGGGGAGAGAGAGAGAGAATGTGGGGAGGAGAGAAAGGGGGAGAGAGAGAGAGGGGGGAGAGAGAGAGGGGGGGAGAGAGAGAGAGGGGGAGAGAGAGAGGGGGGGAGAGAGAGAGGGGGGGAGAGAGAGAGAGGGGGGAGAGAGTGAGGGGGGAGAGAGAGAGGGGGGAGAGAGAGAGGGGGGGGAGAGAGAGAGAGGGGGAGAGAGAGAGGGGGGGGGGAGAGGGGGGGGGAGAGAGAGAGGGGGGGAGAGAAAGAGGGGGGAGAGAAAGAGGGGGGAGAGAGAGAGTCAAGTCAAGTCAATTTATTTGTATAGCACATTTAAAAACAACCCACGTTGACCAAAGTGCTGCACATCTGACTAGGAAAAAAAAGAAACATACAGTGGCAGGCAGCCAAACACAACGGCGCGGCCATCTTGAACAAAATGTTAATTCAATCACCCACAGTCCAACAACAAAAGCATTAAATAAGCATCAAAATTACACCCCCAAAAGACCCCCCAAAGCACAGTCCAACAATAAAAGCACTAAACAGGCACCCAAATTACCCAACCCCAAAAACCCCCAAAACACAGTCCAACAATAAAAGCATTAAATAGGCATTCAAATCACACAACCCAAAACCCCCAAAAACACAGTACAACAATAAAAGCGCTAAACAGGCATTCAAATTACACAACCCCAAAACCCCCAAAAACACAGTCCAACAATAAAAGCATCAAACAGGCACTCAAACCACCCAACTCCAAAAACACACAAAAAAAGAAACATCCATCAAAGAAACATCCATCACAGTGAGTCTCCTCCAGTCCTCTCCTCACTGTGATGGAAGGCCACAATGTCCTCGCCCGCGGTCAGGTTGTTGTTGTTGCAGGCCGCACCGGACGGTCCACAGCAGGCCAAGCCCAAGGCGCGTCGCGTCGCAGCCGCTCCCGCAGCCTCCGAAGACGGCCGGCTCCGCCGATGATAAGTCCGATCCGGGGCGGGCGAACACGCTGCTGCCGCTGTTGCTGCACGTCGGGGCGGTCATGGCTCCCGACATTGAAGCCCCCGCCCAGCAGAGAAATATCCCGCGGCATATCTTAGGCCGCGCCGGACGGTGAAATGTCCGCGACCCAAGCCCCGCGATCCGGGGCGGGCGAACACGCTGCCACTGCCGGAGCTCCCGATGTCGGCATCCACGCGGCCCGAGCCTAAGGCGAGTCGCAGCCGCTCCCGCAGCCTCCGAGGACGGCCGGCTCCACTGATGGTAAGTCCGATCCGCGGGCTCTGCGAACCAGAGCCCTGGAGGCCGCCAGCTCCAGGAGTTGGGCCGATGGTAAGCCGCAGCAGGAACGGAGACACGGCCCAGAAAACAAAGGTTGGGTCTCCGTTCGGAAGGGACACATATTTACAATGTCACAGTTTCCCCCTCCCCCCCACATACACACATAGTACACAAACACAAAAACACCACATCACAACTACAATTAAGACCAAAAAAAACCAACAAAAACACAAAGACAATGGACCGCAGGTGAGCCGCAGCTGCTAGGGCAGTGCAGAGGAGAGAGAGAGGGGGAGAGAGAGAGGGGGAGAGAGGGAGGGGAGAGAGAGAGAGAGAGAGAGAGGGGGAGGGAGAGAGAAAGAGAGAGGGAGGGGGAGAGAGAGCGAGATAGACAGATAGAGAGAGAGACATAGATAGAGAGGGGAGAGGGAGAGAGAGAGAGAGAGAGAGAGAGAGAGAGAGAGAGGAGAGAGAGAGAGAGGAGGAGAGAGAGAGAGGGGGAGGAGAGAGAGAGAGGGGGGGAGGAGAGAGAGAGAGAGGGGGAGGAGCGAGAGAGAGAGCAGAGAGAAAGAGAGAGCCCCCCCCCCCTCCCGTCGCCATGGCGGCCACTTACTGGCAATCGGACTACAACTCCCAGCAGCCCCCGCGGCGCGGCCTAGCCTTGGACCCGCAGCCTGGGCCTGGAGTTGTGCTCCTTGTGGTGGGGCAGCGGCCTAGCCTTGGACCCACAGTCTGGGCCTTGAGTTGCACAGCCGGCCTTTCCCTTCTGCCTTTAGTCTCGCAGCCTTGGCCCCCCAGTCTAGCCCAGGCCAACAGGCCCACAGACAGCAGCAGCCTCCCCTCCCCTCCCCTCACCACATCACATCACACCTTGTTGCTGTGGGTCAAGGATCGGCCTTTGCTGCTTCACACCGAAGACAGTCACCAAAACCCTGTGGTAACTCAGCGGGCCGAGCAGCATCTGTGGGGAGGAAAGATCTGAAGAGGCGACATTTCGGGCCGAGACCCTTCTCCGGACGACCAGAGGCCGAAGGGATCTCCAGCGGGTGGACAATATCTCTCAGGGATTGAAGTCCAAGCCACTGACGACTGGCAGAGAGGCCGCAGCGACACGAGGGATTATTACGTGTGGGGACGAAAGGCCGAGAACGTCGATGCTTGTTTTATTTCCGCTGTGGCACCATCGAGAGAGGCCGCTCGGTGGGGTATTGTTCGACGTATCGACACGTGTACCGAGCGAGGTACAGCGAAAAGCTTCTGCTTGCGATGAGCCGCCGGCAGCTGGTCACCTTCACCCGGGCGGTGGGGGACGGAGATGCGTGGAGGGACGGCAGGCGGCAGGTGCCCTGCTCTCCTCTCCCCGGGGCGGGAGGGTTGGACGGGGAACAGGCCAGGAGCTTCTATGAGGGCGTCCTTGCTTCCAGCAGCCAGGCCAGCACCAGCACCAGCGCGGCCCGTAAACACAAGGCCGAGCCGAGGAGAGAGCGGGCATGTGGCCCCAGCGGGCATCAGCTCCGAGGGCAGAGGAACGGGCATCTGCTGCTGAAATCCGCCCAGGACGGAGACTTGAAAATGCTCCGGGGTTTGCTGGAGACGGGGGCAAGTGACATAAACTTCCGGGACAGTTATTACTGGACTGCCACCATGTGCGCAGCGTACAGCGGGCAGCTGGAAGCGGTCAGGCACTTGCTGAGTCTCGGAGCGGCCGTCGGGGTGTGTGATTGCACTGGGCGCGATGCACTGGATTTGGCCCGGCTGGCCGGGCACGCAGGAATCGTGACTGCTCTGGAGGAATATCACTCTCGTCCAGAGGAACAGGAAGACCACAGGTACGGGGAGGGTCTTGGTAGTCTGGGCTCTGCGGAAACACGTCCCATCTTCCCCTTCCAGCCTCTCACTTGCACATTCCCAAATCGGGAGGTGAAAATAAAAGATAGACTCAAAATGCTGGTGTGACTCGGGTAAGGTGACACAGGCAGCACCTGTGGAGAGGAGGGGAATGGGTGACGTCTCGGGCCGAGACCCTTCTTCCGAGGTTAAAATGAAAATGAACTGCAGATGCTGGTTTATACCAAAAATAGACACAAAATGCTGGAGGAACTCAGCGGGTCAGGCAGCATCTCTGGAGAACATGGACAGGGTTGACCTGATTGGTACGGGTGTCAGGGGATATGGGGAGAATGGGGTTGAGAAAGAACGATAGTCAGCCATGATTGAATGGCAGAGTAGTCTTGATGGGCCGAATGGCCTAATTCTGCTCCTAGAACTTAAGGACAGTAGGCGTTTCGGGTCATATCATATCATATATATACAGCGCGGAAACAGGCCTTTTCGGCCCACCAAGTCCGCGCCGCCCAGCGATCACCGCACATTAACACTATCCTACACCCACTAGGGACAATTTTTACATCTACCCAGTCAATTAACCTACATACCTGTACGTCTTTGGAGTGTGGGAGGAAACCGAAGATCTCGGAGAAAACCCACGCAGGTCACGGGGAGAACGTACAAACTCCTTACAGTACAGCACCCGTAGTCAGGATCGAACCTGAGTCTCCGGCGCTGCATTCGCTGTAAAGCAGCAACTCTACCGCTGCGCTACCGTACCGGGTCGTGACCTTCAGTCAGGCAGCGTCTCTGGTGAAAACAGGCAGGTGACATTTCGGATCGGTCTTCAGTCTGAAGAAGGGTCCCAACCCGAAACGTCACCTATCCATGTTCTCCAGAGATGCTGCCTGACCCGCTGAGTTACTCCAGCACTCTGTGAAACGTCACCTTTCCACGTTCTCCACAGATGCTGCCTGACCCGCTGAGTTACTCCAGCATTTTGTATTTATCAAGGGAGGTTATATTTCAGTTATGTTGGGCATTGGTAGGAATACATTTGGAGGTGTATTCAGAATTCAACTCTGCATTTAAGGATGGATATTAATGTGTTGGAAGGAGACAGGGAAGGTTTATTAAGAGAGTGGAGAGTGCTTATTGTTAACAGCAGTCTACATCCCACCGAATGCTAACGCTAGCACAGCTTTAGGCTACCTGCTCGGTGCAATAAACTCACAACAGAGCACATATCCAGAAGCAGCCCACATCATAGCCGGGGACTTCAACCATGCAGACCTAAAGTCAGTTCTCCCGAAACTTGAACAACACATAAGATGTGCTACCAGGGGGAAAAACACACTAGACAAGGTTTACTCAAATATTAAGAAGGGTTTCAGGTCAGCACCACTACCACACCTGGGGCAGTCAGATCACCTGTCCATATTCCTAACTCCAGCATACACCCCACTCAGGAGGAAAGCTCCAGTCACCATAAAGACTGTTAAGACATGGCCTGAAGGAGCTTCCTCGCAGCTGCAGGATTGCTTCGAAAGGACCAACTGGGATATTTTTGAGGATCAGGACTTGGAGGAGTACACATCAACTGTACTTTGCTACATCCAAAACTGTGTTGACAATGTCACCGTCGACAAACGCATCCGGTTGTACCCCAATCAAAAACCCTGGATGACAAAGGATGTCAGGTCTCTCCTCAAGGACCGTAACACCGCCTTCAGGTCTAGTGATAGAGCTCTATACAGTGCTGCTAGAACCAACCTGAAGAGAGGCATCAAGGATGCCAAAGCGTCCTACAAGAGGAAGATTGAGGACCACTTTTCCAACAATGACCCACGGCGGGTATGGCAAGGCATCCAGCACATCACCAACTACAAGACCAGCAACCGCACGACTGCCGACGGCGACGCCTCGCTGGCTGAGGAACTTAACTGTTTCTTTGCTCGTTTCGAGGTGAAAGCTACAGTGGCAGACATTACACCCTCTCCAGCACCTGACAGCAACACCTTCACTGTGCAGGAGTATGATGTTAAGCGCGTGCTCAGAGCAGTGAATCCCAGGAAAGCTGCAGGCCCCGATGGTGTGACGGGCAGAGTGCTGAGGGAATGTGCAGACCAATTATCTGAGGTCTTCACAAAAATCTTCAACCTGTCCCTTTTAAAATCCACCATCCCTCCCTGCCTGAAGTCCGCCATAATCATCCCACTGCCGAAAAAGTCTGTCATCAGCGGTCTTAACGACTACCGTCCGGGAGCACTCACACCGGTCATCACAAAGTGCTTCGAGAGACTGGTCCGGCAGCACATCAAAGCCAGCCTCCCACCCACCTTCGACCCACACCAGTTTGCCTACAGAGCAAATAGGTCTACAGGGGATGCCATCGACACTGCTCTTCACACTGCACTGACCCACCTTGAACACCAGGGGAGCTCTGCCTTTAACACGGTCATCCCGAGCAGACTGGTCACCAAACTTTCCGACCTTGGATTTTCCCAAACCATCTGCCAATGGATCAAGGACTTCCTGACCAACTGCCCCCAGACCGTCAAAATAGGCCCTCACCTCTCCTCCACCATTACACTGAGCACCGGCTCACCACAGGGCTGTGTGTTGAGCCCCATCCTTTACTCCCTCTACACTCACGACTGCGCCCCCACCCATCCCACCAACACCATCATCAAGTTCGCGGATGACACGACTGTGGTTGGACTCATCTCAGAAGGAGATGAGACAGCCTATAGGGATGAAATCCAAAGGCTGGCAGCATGGTGTTCAGTGAACAATCTGGTCCTGAACTCCTCCAAAACAAAGGAACTTATAATTGACTTTAGAAAAACCAGTGGAGATTACGACCCACTCTACATCAATGGGGTCTGTGTGGAAAGGGTACCAGCTTTCAGGTTCCTGGGTACGCACATCGCAGAGGATCTTACCTGGTCTACCAACACCATCACCACAGTAAAGAAGGCACAGCAGAGACTCCACTTCCTGAGGATCCTCAGGAAAACCAACCTGCAGGAGAAGCTCATGTTGTCCTTCTATCGCTGCTCCATCGAGAGTGTGCTGGCATACTGTATAACCACATGTTATGCCAGCTGCTCAGAAAAGGACAGGAAGGCCCTTCAGAGGGTCATCACGACGGCCCAGAAGATCATCGGCTGCTCACTGCCCTCCCTGGAGCACCTGTTCAGCCTACGCTGCCTCAGTAGAGCAGGCAAAATAATAAAAGATCCATCCCACCCCGGCCACCGTCTGTTTGTTCATCTGCCCTCTGGTCGACGTTTCAGGTCGATCAAATCCCGAACAAACAGACTTAAGAACAGTTTTTACCCCAGGGCCATACGAGAACTGAACACTATCTTTGCACTAGGCAACACCGTTAAAAAATCTTGTACTTAATATAATTGTATTTAATTGTATTTATGTATTTATTTGTTTTTGCATTTATTGCATATATGTTTGTACGCACCGTCAGGATTGGCTATTTTTTTAATTTCGTTGTACTCGTTGCAATGACAATAAATGAATATTATTATTATTATTAAAAGGACACAAAGTGCTGGAGTAACTCAGCGGGACAGGCAGCATCTCTGTGTCGAGTTGGACTTCGCGTTCGCAGTCAGTTGGATGACAATAATCAGAGACGGCACAAACTTTACCTGTTAGTTTATTAGCGATCTCGTGGACAGGTTTCTAAAAGCACACACAGAGTTGCGGACTCCGGGGCCAGTGGAAACGTGTCACACCAGCCCCTAGAATTAAGCCCCTTTTATCCCCCAAAACCGCAGAATTCACAGTTATTTACAAGTATCACAACCAATCAATATTGGAATTAAGTCAGTTTTCCCTTATACGGCCGAGTGTTGGAACAAAGTCAGTTTTCCCATATAAGGTTCTAACATGCTATTGTTCAAGGTTTAGTCGGCGTCTGTTTATTGTTTATGTTCTTTATACATTGTGTTTTTCTCCTCTGAAGACGAGCTGGAACATTCTGCGGGTTGGGCTACTGATTACTACTAGCTTTAGCAAGCTCAGCATTTTTGTGATTACGTAGCCTCAAGCAGGTGTGTGAGAAAGAGAGAGCCTCAAGCATGTGCTTTAACCTAGCACACAATGCTGCAAAGTCCATGCGGAGTCTAGTGGCTGAAGCAAAGAAAAAGGACAGATCTCCACATTCCCCCCTTTTATCATTCTATGATAACTATAAAGGTATAAATCAAACGGAAGGCTCATTAGAGGCGAGCTTATAGAGTCATCAGAGTTTATTCCTAACCTCATGATGCTTTATTAGCCGGATAGGCTGTCTAATCTCGCCTCTAGTCCCTACTCCTTCTGCCGGATTCTTATACTCTAACCCCTCCTAGAGACAAGTGGTAAACATCCCCATAGCTCTGGTTTCTCCCCAGAACAATTAATCGGATGTACTCCTCTTCCACTAACTCTCCTGTCACCTGCTCATTCAGCTGATCATTCGTGAGTCCTCCCATTGAACTTTCATCCTCCTTCAGCATGGGACACGTTTCCCCTGTTTCCTCCATTCTCATCATCAGCATTTTGTGGGTATTCCCAATCCCCTCCATCGTTTGCATGAGCCTCGCAATTATACATTTAATTACTGCAATGCCTACAAACACACATATTAAGATAATGCCGAGATATATAGCAATATTAATGAATCAGTTGTACCATGTGCCCAAACCCCAATCTCCCCAATCCACTCCTTCGGTTATCCCATTCAGGAAAGTTCGAATGTCATCCTTGGATAAAATAACTGGGATTCGAGACTGGGGTGGGAGTTAAGAGGCCCACCACTGAAGTGGAGGGGTAACAGACAACAGATTCGGGAGAGTACATCAAATCATGAGCCCTTATGAATAAGTTCTGAGCATCGTCCATCTCTCTTTTTCATCGTGCCCCCGGGCGGGGTGTCAAGAGGGAGTCTTGGTGAGAGGCCTCATGAGAGCATGATCCAGTCTTTTTCTCGCCGTCACGTGGACAAATGATGTCGAAGCGACACTCCTGGAACAAACAGGGCAAATCCCACCTGTTGTGGTATCTCAGGAGTACTCTCCTGGTATCTTGGTGTAGGACTCCGTTACAGTAATTATACTTGGTGACATTCCAAGATCCCATAGCCTCTGGTGTATCGTCATCACACATCATCACATCGTTTCTACAAAGGTGGAAAACTCGGTTGCTACGTCCGGGATCACATCGCCAGAGTATCCCGGCCATACTCGTAATCTGGGCGAACCCCAAGAGGCCACATAAGACTTCGTGTCCCATAATTGTATATAATAATCTGGATTAGTCTGAAAGACAAAAGACTCACAAAATGATTTTAAAAACACAAAAACTTATAACTCAAAAACAAAAACTTACAAAACAGGAGATAAATTGACTTAAACATTCCCATCCTTCCCAACAGACTCCTCCTCCTTCTCCTTTTGATTGGCCTGACCAATCAATTTGCAGTGATGTAGATACACCCAGGCCGATCGTCCTTCAACCTTGACAGCTGTGGGGGTCGTAAGAAGAACTTGGAAGGGTCAAGGGACTTCTTAGTCCAATTTTTAATAAGGACATAAGAACCAGGCGTGATTGGAGAAGGGGGTGTATTGGCAAGTGGAGTACCAAAGGCAGCGCGAACCTGTGAATGAGCAAAACGCAAAGCTTTAGTTAGGGCAATAATATAAGTGATCATTTCGTCAGTCATATGGTGGAAATGCACCGGCGCCGGAGGAGCATCATTCCAAGGAGTGCGGAGAGGCCGCCCATAAACGATCTCCGCAGGCGAGAGGGCAGTCCGACCTGCGGGAGTAGTGTGAATCTGAAAAAGAGCTACAGGCAACAGTTTTAGCCAAGAAGAACCAGTTTGTTCAATTAGTTTAGCGAGTTTGGTTTTTAAAGTTTGATTAGCTCGTTCGACTAGGCCAGCAGCTTGTGGCGGGTACACGCAGTGTAGTTGCTGATGTACGCCCAGCTGGGCGCACATTTCCTTGTTAACCACTGCAATGAAATGCGGACCATTATCAGAACTGAGACGAGCAGGAATGCCAAAACGAGGAATGATTTCCTTAAGTAACACTTTAACCACCATGGAGGCTTTGTTATCAGAAGTCGGATAAGCCTCGATCCATTTACTAAAGACATCGATAATAACAAGTACATATTTATAACTTTGACACCGTGGAAGTTCAATGTAATCCATCTGTAGGGTCTCAAAGGGACCCTCGGGCAGAGGGGTCTTGCCCGGGGAACACGGGGTCCCTTGACCCGTGTTATGGCGGAGACACACAAGGCACCGTGCACTCACACGGGATGCCAATTCTTGGAGCCGAGGGTGCCACCAGGTGTTAAGAAGCAACAAACTCGTTGCTTGTGCCCCGCAGTGAGTGGCCAGATGGATACATTCAACCACCCATAGGGCTATTGTATCAGTCATACAGGTCTGACCCACAGGTGTGGTCCATAGCCCCGTCACTTCATCAATTCTACAGCCAGAATTGACCCATAATGCCTTATCTACATCAGGAGCGTCCTCCTGTAACCGAAGTACTTCTTGGATGGTTGGCATAGGTTTTTCAGAGGTTGACCGTCCCTTGGGGGGATTAGTGGACAATCTCATCATTTTTGACACAACATTAGTCCTACTTCGTGCAGCTTGTTTGGCTGCAAGGTCGGCATTGTGATTTCCGAGGTCGATGGGGGATGTGCCAGAGGTATGGGCAGAGCATTTAATGACAGCGATACTTAGGGGAAATTGAATGGCTAAGAGGAGGGTAGAAATGAGGGCTTGATTAGAAATAGGAGTGCCTGAGGAAGTGAGGAATCCCCGGTTCTTCCAAAGTTGGCCAAAGTCGTGCACCACGCCGAAAGCGTATCGAGAGTCTGTATATATGTTAACGCTTAATCCCTCCCCCATAATACAAGCCCGAATCAGGGCATAAAGTTCGGCCTTTTGGGCAGACACAGGTAGATCAAAAGCCCCAGATTCTAAAAGGCGATTATTGTCAGTAACTACTGCATAGCCAGAGAGATGCTGACCGCGCTCATCCAGAGAGGAACTGCCATCAGTGTACATGACCAGGTCAGGATTGAGGAGCGGTGCGTCGGAGAGATCAGCCTGTGGGCTAGTGTCTTCTTGGATCAACGGGAGACAATCATGCCCAGAGGTTACTTGTTCGAGAGATGGGTGATCGAGAAATGTAGCAGGATTGATGTTAGAGCAATATTCAAAAGTCAGCTGGGGGTTATTTAACAGAAAGATCTCATAACGGTTTTGCCGTGCTGAAGTCAGATGTTGGGTCTGTAGTTGACCGAGTAAGGTGGTAACCGAATGGCAACTATAAACGGTAATGTCTTGTTAAAGTGTGATGTTAGCTGCAGACTGGAGACTATTGTAGATGGCTGTGAGGATCTGGGTACATCGCGGGTAGCCCAAAGCGACAGGGTCCAGTTTGGAGGAATAGTATGCGACTGGACGGTGGCGATCACCATGTTGTTGCATAGGGTGGTCCATCCGGGATCCACCAAGGGGTCCACCCGGGCCGGTAAAATTGTGGTTCCATTTGATACCCTGCAGGGTCCGGTACACTGCCTGTCTTCAGAACATACCAGTTTTTACTTTTGTCTGTACATCCTTACCCTCAGTGCCATGTGTATCTTTCCATAAAGCTTTAACGGTTCGTTTTAGGACATCTGGAGTAGAAGCGCTCCGTTCCAGGTTGTTGGCTTTTACAAGGGATACTACCGCTGCAGGCACGCAATGTAGGAGTATAGAATTGAATTGTGGGGACCCCAAGTTGTCCCTAAATGCCTCATCTCCCGAGTGGAGATCGTAGATTTCACTAAACCTGTCCAGGAAATCCTCCACTGCCTCATTTTTTTTTGGTTTCGTGTCCAGGATTTTATTAATATCAATGGGTTTTCTGAGGACCCCATGACAGGCATTAATGATGGTATCTTCTCTTATGTTTGGGGCATTACCGACAGCGTTTGCCATAGCCGCATGATCCTGATACCCCCCCATTATCTCGACAAACTTCAGCCATTCCTTTTGATTCAGGACCTGTCTGACCAGGGACCATAAATCTCTGCTATCAGCCTGATACACCGATATTGTAGTACGTAGCCAGTCGCAGAATGCCTGGGGGGATTTTTTTTCTGTCCGGAGCACCATTAAGGAGGGAAACAATTTCATGCGGTTTCCAAGGAATGTACACTTCTATGGTATTGGGTGCTGCTGCACCTCCACCGGGCGGAACTACCCCGGCTCTTGGATTGGGCACATGGCGTACAGGGAGTTGCCGATTAGTATTTTCCTCATCACCAGACTCAGACAAGTCTGTGTCCGTATCCCCCTTATGAGAGTGGCTCCCTGATCTGGGACGTATCGATCGTTTAGCCTGGACGTGCTGCGGTCGTTTTCAGATGATCTTTACTCCTTGTCCCCTCACATGGTCCTCGGTGAAAAGTCACATCTGTATAGCCAGGTGGAGGGGGGCTATCAGCTATCAGCGGTAGGATATATGGCTACGGGAGTAGGGGGTGCACTGGGGCTCTGAGCCAGGTCCTGAATTCCTGATTGGAAGCCTCTACTACTCAGGCTGGGATCGGGAAGCCCGCCACCGGTTGGGTGTCTCAAAACCGGAGGGGGTGTTTGGCTACTAAGGGTGAGATACAATAGACCCTCGTCCCATATGGAGTCGTCATCCCCCCCAAAACCTATGCCAGCCATTGAATTGCGCAATTCTTTTGATTGTACATCTTTAGTTGGTTTAGTTACGGTCGGCCGCTTCCGTTTTTCTTCTCCCACCTCCTTTTTTAAAATGTCAACAGTTTTAGAGCTTCCTTCGTCAGTCAACTTAATGCCCAATTTGACGGCGTTGTCCTGCCAACTAGATAAAATCTCCTTATCCCCCTTTTCATGGCAAAACTCCCGCCACTTCTGGATCAGAAGTTTTGCTTCCTTACTACGGTTTCGGGTCCAGATAAGCTCCTGGGCTTTTTGGACAGTCTCCAGGTCATCTGACCCCCCTAATGGCAACACAGTAGGTCCTAGTTTCTTATTAAGGGCCCCCGATAATAGTCGGAATTGTTTAGCATATTCCGGGAGCTTATCACATAAAAGGTTAAGAGGGGACCTGTCGTCCGAGGTGGTGTCTATTACGTTCCCCATTTGTATTTTATATATGTTTTTCTTATCAACAAAAGGAGTTGTATATTCCCTGAGTTTCCTCTCGTGCCTTGGCAGCCCACTTCAGGGTCCTGACCTTCGCGTGGGGGATTTCCCTTCTTAACAACCGGTCTAAGGCTGAGTGTTAGGCAGAGAAGTACTCCCTTGTCCGATATACAACTCTTTAATTTTAACTCTTTACATACAACACACTTATGCTCTATAATTTACCCGAGGATCATTATTGGTTGAGTCTTATTATACCTTTTGTTCTATGTCCCCTAGTGAGACACGGTACACCTTATTAGCTGCTAACGCGTTAGACCTTTTTAATCTTTAGAGGATTGAAACCTCAGGGCCTTTAACCCTCGTTTACCGTTTAGACTCAACGATCCTTCCTAAAAATCCTTACCCACCTGTCCGTCCAACTGACCCCCGAGATTCCGTCATGCAGATTAACATATCAGCGGTGATCGGTGGGTCATAGAGGAGTCACAAAGACGGGGAAAATAGAGTGGCCAAATAAGATGCTCACTCTACTGGCCAATTCCACTGTTCTTCGATCCTCGTACCCTTAAGTCTCAGCCACTATGTATCGATCTTTGTTGTGGAATCCCACCGCTGCCACCAAATGTCGAGTTCGACTTCGCTTTCGCGGTCAGTTGGATGACAATAATCAGAGACGGCACAGACTTTACCTGTTAGTTTATTAGAGATCTCGTTGACAGGTTTCTAAAAGCACACACAGAGTTGCGGACTCCGGGGCCAGTGGAAACGTGTCACACCAGCCCCTAGAATTAAGCCCCTTTTATCCCCCAAAACCGCAGAATTCACAGTTATTTACAAGTATCACAACCAATCAATATTGGAATTAAGTCAGTTTTCCCATATAAGGTCCTAACATGCTATTGTTCAAGGTTTAGTCGGCGTCTGTTTATTGTTTATGTTCTTTATACATTGTGTTTTTCTCCTCTGAAGACGAGCTGGAACATTCTGCGGTCTTGGGCTACTGATTACTACTAGCTTTAGCAAGCTCAGCATTTTTGTGATTACGTAGCCTCAAGCAGGTGTGTGAGAAAGAGAGAGCCTCAAGCATGTGCCGAGCACACAATGCTGCAAAGCCCATGCGGAGTCTAGTGGCTGAAGCAAAGAAAAAGGACAGATCTCCACACAGATGCTGGTTTAAACCGAAGATATAGTCTGAAGAAGAGTCTTAATCCGAAAAGTCACCAATTCCTTCTCTCCAGTGATGCTGCCTGTCCCGCTGAGTTACTCCAGCCTTTTGTGCCTATCTTCAGGAATCAGTCGGTGTCAAGCTTTGAGTTTAAAGTTTGAAGATGTTAGAGGGGATGATTGAGGTATAAGTGAGGAGAGAATCAGGCTGCTAGATGGCATCACAGATCCTGATTACACGATCATCAGAAAAAAGATAAGGTATGAACTTGAGTTAGTTTAAAAGCATTACATTCTCCAAGTAAGCTTTAGTAAGTTTTAGAGATATAGGTTTCAAAGGTCTTTTATTGTCACATGTACCAATTAAGTTACAGTGATATGCGAATTACCATACAGCCAGACGAAAAAAAGCAACAAGACACAGAATTACACAAAAGTATTTCTGTTTCATTGACGGACATAGTTAACGCGTTGAAATGAACGGATCGACAGCTCTGATTCCACTTGCTCTTTATTTCTCTCTTCCCACATTTACATTCCCCCTGGTTTTATTTCCGCGCTCACTGGGGTTTTACGACGCGGAATTTGGGGATTAAATGGGAGCCGTTCAGCGCCGACCTGTTGTCCACCGGGTTTCTGCCCCACAGCCCCTGAGCCCCGCTCCTGACGCCGGTCCCGGGACCCGACCCTTTTACACACCCGGAGCGGAACCGGAGCAGATTCTCAGCCAGTTTCCATCCCAAGTCCCGAAGAAACGATAAAGTTTCTCCGTGAATTTATTCCCAGTGAAGGTGTGGAGATGGGACTTGGTGTCCGCGTCGTAAAATGAAATTGTCCCGGACTCGTAACTGAGATAAACTCCCACCCTCCCGGGGATGGGACGGGCGGGGAGACGGGATGGAGGGGAGGTGAGTGCATCAAACTCGTCACCCAACCGCCTGATGCTCCAGACTCCAGTCTCCGGGGTCAGTGTGACCGGTCCCTTCCTCTCCACAGACTCTGCGGCGACTCCCAGTATCCAGCCCCAACTCCCCGCCACCTCCACCTCCCAGTAATGTCTCCCCGATGTGAATCCCTCCGATCCCAGCACACACGCACTGACTGTAAACCTCTTCCCGGTGTCAGGGAGACTCCTCCGGGTCCCGGTCCATCTCACCCTCTTCCGATCCTCAGACACCTCGAGCTCCGGATGCGCTGTTTCCACATCCAGGGTGACGGAGACTGGGGGGAGAAGCAGAGAATCAGAGAGTCCCCGGGGGTCGGGGGGAGACTCGGGCAGCGCGGCCCCGGGACCGGGGGAGAGGCCGCTCGGCCTCAGGCACAGGCGGGCGGACAACTGAAACCTTGCCCGGGGTTTCACCCCGACCACATCGGGTGGACAACAGACATCTCTCCCGGAGTTTTTATCCAGGGGTGGAGAGGGGAATTTCGTGAGGTGGGGAGGGTGGACGGGGAGGACGAGTGTGGAGAGTGAGGAGGATTGTGAGATTGCGGTGGGGATGAAGGAATGGAGTGGGTTATTCAGATGTGGAGGCAGATCGGAGCAGGTGGATATTGAGGTTAGCGGTAATTTGCGGTTGTTAAAGAGGAGGTAGAGGTGCGTGGTGGGGTCGTCATGATCACAGTGAAAGGGGGCAGACACGAGGGGCCAGATGACCTACTCCTGTGTTTTTTGAGTGGAGGGTGAGACAAAGGGAAGGGTGGGTTTGTTAGTCAATTGGAGTGGGTGCAAAAGGGTTTACAACAACTTCATCAGGTCTGAAGGGCTGGGTTATCAGGTGAAGTTGGACAGTCATCAGGTCATAATGTCATCAATGAAAGTATTAGAATTAGGCCATTCGGCCCTTCAATTCTACTCCACCATTCAATCATGGCTGATCTATCTCTCCCTCCTAACCCCATTCTCCTGTCTTCTCCCCATAACCTCTGACATCCAAACTAATCAAGAATCCAGCTATCTCTGCCTTAAAAATATCCACCGACTTGGCCTCCACAGCCTTCTGTGGCAATAAATTCCACAAATTCACCGCCCTCTCATTAAAAGCATTTCCCCTCATCTCCTTCCTAACGGAACATCCTTTAATTTTGAGGCTCTGACCTTTCGTCCCTTCCTGCCCAAACCACTCCATCCCCGGGCACATTCCCCTGCAACCACAGGACATGCAACACCTGTCCCTTTACCTCCCAAGATTCCAAGGGGAGTAAGAGACTGACAAGGGAAGTCAAGGACAGCATAAAAATAAAAGAGCAGAAGTACAACAAAGCAAAGAAGAGTGGGAAGCCAGAGGATTGGGACTCTTTTAAAGAGCAACAGAAGATGACTAAGAATGCAATACGTGGAGAAAAGATGAGGTACGAGGGTAAACTAGCTAATAATATAAAGGAGGATAGTTAAAGCTTTTTTAGGTATGTAAAGAGGAAAAAAATAGTCAAGGCAAATGTGGGTCCCTTGAAGACAGAAGAGGGAGAATTCATTATGGGAAACAAGGAAATGGTAGACGAGTTGAACCGGTACTTTGGATCTGTCTTCACTAAGGAGGGTACAAGCAATCTCCCAGATGTTCTAGTGGGCAGAGATCCTAGGGCAGTGGTGTCCAAACTTTTTTCAAAGAGGGCCAGATTTGATAATGTGAAAATACCCAAGGGTTAATGCCCCCCCCTCCCCCCGGACCTTTAACTAATGCGCTCCCCCCCCCCCCCGAACCTTTAACTAATACGCTCCCCCCCGGACCTTTAACTAATGCGCTCCCCCCCCCCCCCCCACCGGACCTTTAACTAATAAGCTCCCCCCCCCCCCCCCCCCCCCCGGACCTTTAATTAATACGCTCCCCCCCCCCCCCCCCCCCCCCGGACCTTTAATTAATAGGCTCCCCCCCCCCCGGACCTTTAATTAATACGCTCCCCCCCCCCCCCCCCCCCGGACCTTTAACTAATACGCTCCCCCCCGGACCTGTAACTAATACGCTCCCCCCACCCCCGGACCTTTAACTAATACGCTCCCCGGGAAGGTGTAGTCGCCGTCGCCTCTCCCGCTCGGGAGGGGGGGGGGGTGAGTCGGGCAGCGCTGACCGCCGGGAGGTGTAGTCGCCCTCTCTTCTCCCCCTCCCCCTCCCCCTACCTTCATTCTGTTAGACAGTGCTGGCGGGCCATAAATAATCATTTTTAAGACGGAAGCTGCGGGCCGTATAAAATCTGACCTCGGGCCGCGATTGGCCCCTGGGCCGGACTTTGGACATGTCTGTCCTAGGGTGACGGAGGAACTGAAGGAAATCCACATTAGGCAGGAAATGGTTTGGGTAGACTGATGGGACTGAAGGCTGATAAATCCCCAGGGCCTGATGGTCTGCATCCCAGGGTATTTAAGGAGGTGGCTCCAGAAATTGTGGATGCATTGGTGATCATTTTCCAATGTTCTATAGATTCAGGATCAGTTCCTGTGCATTGGAGGGTAGCTAATGTTGTCCCACTTTTTAAGAAAGGAGGGAGAGAGAAAACGGGAAATTATAGACCAGTTAGTCTGACATCAGTGGTGGGGAAGATGCTGGAGTCAATTATAAAAGACGAAATTGCAGAGCATTTGGATAATAGTAACAGGGTTGTTCCGAGTCAGCATGGATTTACAAAGGGGAAATCATGCTTGACTAATCTTCTGGAATTCTTTGAGGATGTAACCAGGAAAATTGACAGGGGAGAGCCGGTGGATGTGGTGTACCTTGACTTTCAGAAAGCCTTTGACAAGGTTCCACATAGGAGATAAGTGGACAAAATTAGAGCACATGGTATTGGAGGCAGGGTACTGACATGGATAGAAAATTGGTTGACAGACAGATAGCAAAGAGTGGGGATAAATGCGTCCCTTTCAGAATGGCAGGCAGTAACTAGTGGAGTACCGCAAGGCTCGGTGCTGGGACCGCAGCTATTTACAATATACATTAATGACTTGGATGAAGGGATTAAAAGTACCATTAGCAAATTTGCAGATGATACAAAGCTGGGTGGTAGTGTGAACTGTGAGGAAGATGCTATGAGGTTGCAGGGTGACTTGGACAGGTTGTGTGAGTGGGCGGATGCATGGCAGATGCAGTTTAATGTGGATAAGTGTGAGGTTATCCACTTTGGTTGTAAGAATAGGAAGGCAGAGTATTATCTGAATGGTGTCAAGTTAGGAACAGGGGACGTACAACGAGATCTGGGTGTCCTAGTGCATCAGTCACTGAAAGGAAGCATGCAGGTACAGCAGGCAGTGAAGAAAGCCAATGGAATGTTGGCCTTCATAACAAGAGGAGTTGAGTATAGGAGCAAAGAGGTCCTTCTGCAGTTGTACAGGGCCGTAGTGAGACCGCACCTGGAATACTGTGTGCAGCTTTGGTCTCCAAATTTGAGGAAGGATATTCTTGCTATTGAGGGGTGCGGCGTAGGTTTACTACGTTAATTCCCGGAATGGCGGGACTTTCATATGTTGAAAGACTGGAGCGACTAGGCTTGTATACACTCGAATTTAGAAGGATGAGAGGAGATATTATCGAAACGTATAAGATTATTAAGGGGTTGGACACGTTAGAGGCAGGAAACATGTTCCCAATGTTGGGGGAGTCCAGAACACAGTTTAAGAATAAGCCATTTAGAACTGAGATGAGGAAAAACTTTTTCAGTCAGAGAGTTGTGAATCTGTGGAATTCTCTGCCTCAGAAGGCACTGGAGGCCAATTCTCTGAATGCATTCAAGAGAGAGCTGGATAGAGCTCTTAAGGATAGCGGAGTCAGGGGGTATGGGGAGAAGGCAGAAACGGGGTACTGATTGAGAATGATCAGCCATGATCACATTGAATGGCGGTGCTGGCTCGAAGGGCCGAATGGCCTCCTCCTGCACCTATTGTCTATTGTCTTCAGATAGTTCCTCTGTCCCTCTCTTCCCCTCCCCCTTCCCAGTTCTCCCTCTGTCTTCCTGTCTCCACCTACATCCTTCCTTTGTCCTACCCTATACGTCACCCTTTCCTTCTCTCCTGAGATGCTGCCTGACCTGCTGAGTTACTCCAGCATTTTTGTAAATAAATATCTAGTCCTAGACTCACTCACTAATGGAAACATCCTCTCCACGTCCATTCTATCCAAACCTTTCACTATTTTGTATTTTTCAATGAGATCCCCCCTCATTCCTCTGAGCAACAGCGAGTACAGGGCCAATGCCGACAAACGCTCATCATAGGTTAATCTACTCATTCTTGAAACAGACTATTCAGACTGGGACATTTTTTCTTGGGAGCCTGTCAGAGTGACATTATAGATGTGTATAAGATGCACAGACAAGGTGATTAGCCGCAATACTTTACCCAAGGTCGGAGAGTCTAAACCTCGAGTGCATCAGTTTAAGGTGAGAGTGGAAACAATAAAAAGGACCTGAGGAGCAGGTTTTTCTGTCAGTGGGTAGTGTAGATGTGGAACGATCTGACAGAGGAAGTGGGCGAGGCAGGTACAATTACAACAGTTCACAGAGAATTGGGTAGATACGTGGATAAGAAAGACTTGGAAGGATACGAGCCAGACTCAGTCAAGTGGAGCTAGCTTGGTTGGGCAACGTGGTTGGCATGGTCGAGTCGAGTCAAAGGGCCAGTTGCTGTGCTACAAAGCTCTCTGACTCTGTGATGCTTCCCAGCAGATGAGCTTGGTGGGAGATCAAATCTTCAATTTCCCTTCAGTTCAAAATAAAATTAATCCTTGCATCTTTGTATAACTTAAAGATAGACCAATCAAATGTAGACACAAAATGCTGGAGCAACTCAGCGGGACAGGGAGCAGCTCTGGAGAGAAGGAATGGGTGACGTTTCAGGTCGAGACCCTTCTTCAGACTGAAGAAGGGTCCAGACCCGAAACATCACCCATTCCTTCTCGACTGAGATGCTGCCTGTCCCGCTGTGTCACTCCAGCATTTTGAGTCTACTTTCCATTTAAACCTGCAACTGCAGTTCTTTCGTACACATCTTACTTCAAGATGTCAGAAACAAGAACAATGGAAAAGGTATAAGCTTTACCTTGCTTGAAGTCATCAGATGTTTCTTTAAATGTTGTGTTGAATGAAACAGGGCAATGAAACTTTTCAATCGGCAAGGCCTCCTCTACCACCGACAGTGGTTTGGCTTCATCACGAACCCTGCGAATATTTAACAGCCGGTTATCAACTGAGCATTAGAAATGTTTTGAACAGTTCCACGAAAACTTACAATGTTTCCGTCAAGAGCATGTCCTACCTTTGCTTGTGACCAGCTTCCTCCTGAAAGAAATAAAACACAAATCTCAATTGACTGAGATGGACCGTCCTCATCCCGACAGCGGGAATTTCTCCACATTTCTACAACCCTCTGATAATTCCCATTTCCCAACTCTTATCTCCGCTGCCATGCAGATAGAAAGTGGACATTACCGTCGAGACATAGAACGATGGGGAAAAGCACAAGGAATGTTCATGAGAATGACGCCATATCTGAGAGGATGGAGCTCAATGCAAAGACTGGGCAGGTCGTGGGATTTTATCTGGAGAAAATGTCAGGAATGATGAGATAGGATTTAATTTATCGGTGGATTTAAATGGGTGAGGATGAAATAATATCTCTAATCCATGGGAGAGCAAAAATCAAAGCTGAAATGTAACGTGGTCATCAACAAATACCGAAAGGAATGCAGTCATGAGAACATGGACCTCACTAGCATTGGAGGGACTGAAGCCAACAGCAGAGATACATTTAAGGGCAAGCGGGATAAACACGCGAGCGCTCCTGGAATTCAGGGTATTGTTACCGGGTGTGGTGAGTAGATGGGAGGGATGTTGAGTGGAGCAGAAATCCTGACTGGATAGGATGTGCCGAATGGCCTGTCTATTATGTAGAATGGGATGTCATTCTGTGGTGAACAAAGGTGGGTAAAACAAACAGAGCAAATTCCCCCAAGGTGACCGCCCACTGCTGATGGGAACCGGATATAGATGTTCAATCTGCTGTGTGCGCCACATTCTAGATTTCAATGTTAATCCCCACAATGTGGTCATGGCTGATCTAGCCCAGGAACGAACTCCTCCGCCTTGTCCCATTCCCTTTGATTTCAGTTCCCCGAATTTTCAAAAATGTATCTTCCTCTGGTATAAATACGTCTAACAGGTTAAACCTCTCAGAGTCTCTTGGTTGGAGAATCCCAGAGATTTACTCTCCTCTGTCCATTCGTGACCCTTGGGATCAGATATAGGATCACCCGTCGTAGTTCTCAACTCCACAGAATACAAACACCTCTCTACATTCAGGCCAGGCAGTCCTGAGATCCCATAGATTATGCGGGAGGCCAATTAGTTTGGGAACAACAGCTGGAACAGATGAAACATTTACCCAGTTCTGAATTACTGGTAAATGCAGCATGTATTTCTGAAATATCCCCCTCCATTTTGTGACTGCACTTTCACTTCGCCAGACTGTGGTGTAACCCCTCACCTTCAGAAACACCACACTGTCCTTTTGATCCATCTGCTGCTGCAACTTAGAGAGTTCCTCCTGAATAGATTTTAAATTCTCTTCGATCTCTCCAAGATTTTTCTTCATTCTATTCAGAATCCTCTTCTCTTCCTCCCGGATATCTGCCTGTACGCGCTGCTCTTTCTCAGTGAGAATCTGGTGCAGTTCAGCAAACTGGGATGCGATCTTGGACTGAAGGTTGTGTGACTGTTCCTGTCAAATGAAAGGTGAAGATCAATATGTGATGTCACTGATTGTGTTTCCCTCAGAGGTTGACGGTGACATTTGTCCTGTGCATTTTTTATTTGCTTTGGCAATTCAATAGTTTGTCTAAATGCTTCTGAAGTGTTGTGAGGGTAATCTGATAACCCATCAATCCTCTACCCCTAATGCAATTCCCAGCTGCCTATTCCTTTTCAAGTGCCCATTAATTCCCATTTATCCGTCCACCACCCCCTAGTGGGGTGCCGCAAGGCTCATTGCTGGGACCGCAGTTATTTATAATATATATTAACGATTTAGACGAGGGAATTAAATGTAACATCTCCAAGTTTGCGGATGCCACAAAGCTGGGCGGCAGTGTGAGCTGCGAGGAGGATGTTGTGAGGCTGCAGGGTGAGTTGGACAGGTTGGGTGAGTGGGCAGATGCATGGCAGATGCAGTAAAATGTGAATAAATATGACGTTATCCACTTTGGTGGCAAGAACAAGAAGGCAGATTATTATCTGAATGGTGTCAGATTAGTAAAAGTGGAGGTGCAATGAGACCTGGGTGTCCTTGTACACTAGTCAATGAAAGTAAGCATGCACGTACAGCAGGCAGTGAAGAAAACTAATGGCATGTTGGCCTTCATTGTGAGAGGATTGGAGTTTAGGAGCAAGGAGGTCCTACTGCAGTTGTGCAGGGTCCTGTTGAGACCACACCTGGAAAATTGTGTGCTGTTTTAATCTCCTAATTTAAGGAAGGACATTCTTGCTATTGTGTGAGTGCAGTGTAGGTTCATCAGGTTAATTACCGGGATGGCAGGACTGACATATGATGAAAGAATGTATCACAAATGTTGGAGTAACTCAGCAGGTCAGGCAGCATCTAGGAGGGAGGGAATGGGTGACGTTTTGGGTCGAGACCCTCTTCAGACTGATTCTGAATGGGTCGACTGGGCTCGTATTCACTGGAATTTAGAAAGATGAGATAGGATCCTATAGAAACATGTAAAATTCTTTAGGGATTGGAGAGGCTAGATGCAGGAAAAATGTTCCCGATGTTGGGGGAGTCCAGAACCAGGGGTTATAGTTTAAGAATAAAGGGTAGGCCATGATCATATTGAATGACGGTGCTGGCTCGAAGGGCCGAATGGCCTACTCCTGCACCTATTTTCTATGCAGCACCCGAGGTCAGGATCGAACCCGGTCACCAGAACTGGGAGACAGCAGCACTACTTGTGTCACTGCGCTGACCTGTTATTACACGCGTCACAGGGATCAAACCAGCACAAGATCAGGAAATCGAAACTTAAAAGCCTTACCAGAACTCCAGAAATCTTCTCTTTCTGTTGCTGCTCCATTTGCTGGATCCCTGATTTATCTTTTGTGAGAGACTGGATGGAAGCTTTAACCTGACCCTGCGATTGTGTTTGAAAATCGGAGAATAAAAGTGTTAGACAATAAAGACGGAATTAAACAATGATTCGCACAATCGGTTTGCTTTTACCTTGTAGTTTTCAACAGCTTCATCTATCAGAATGAAGCGGTGATCTCTGTGTTCCCGCCCACCTGCACAAACCACACAGATCAGCTTCTTGTCAGTTTCACAAAACAGCTTCAGTTCTTCCTGATGTTCCTCGCAGTGAAGTTTACTTTCCATCTCTGTCCGATTCAGGCTCAGTGTTCGAGCTTTCTCAGCCAGTCTCGCCAAGGCCCGACTCACCCTGAGGGTGC